>NC_072874.1:4767500-4935265 GCF_028858705.1 Grus americana
TCAGTTTTCAGTTTAAAAACAAAGGTGAAACTTTCTACCTAAAAGTGAAAGAAATGGGGGGAGGGGGGGAAATGAGGTTTTTGTGGAAAAAACCAAATCTCAGCTAAACTGCAACCTGGGCTCTTTTTTTTTTTTTTTTTTTTTTAAATGAGCCATTTTCAGCTAAAAGTTTTTAATGAAAAAAGATGTGAATCTTAGTTATGGAGACACCTTTATTGTGAAATGCTCTGTAAATGCCAGGTAATAATTCTGATTGGATGACTTACAAATTCTGTGGAAATTCAAACACATATATCTATATATATGCATGCGTGTGTGTGCGTGTATATGCACTATAGGAAAGGACTGGGTGACTCCTCGAGGTCTCTCTTCCACAATTCCATGACTATATTAATACACCAGTATTTTCTACTATTTTGTGACCACACATCAAAAAATTTTCTGGCCTTTTGATTTGATTATCGATTTCAAAATTGGAAAGAATGACAAACTTGACAGATCAGATCCTGAGAGCAGGAGTGTGGGGGCACTGGGACGAATATATATATATATATATATATTTTTAAGGCTCTCTCCTCTGCTGTCTCCTTGATTTACTGAGCATTCAAGGGTTCCAATTTCCACCTTTCCTCTGAAGCCCAGACTAATTATTTTGGTATTTTACATGAATCCTCCTCTCTCCAAGCAGCGCAGGGCATGCAGGAGGGTTTCCATCACCCGTGGACAGATGCTCGGTACCCACCGAGGCCATTCCAGCCCAACAGCTCTGCTGAGCTCCCCCGTGAGTGGCGACGTCTCTGTGTCTTGGTTTGCCTTTTCTTTTTTTTTGCCTTTTCTTTTTTTTTAAAAAAAAAAATTCTTCAAGGCGGCAAATGTCTCCAAATCCACCTCTCCCCACAGGCTGTGGGGATAAAACTCATTTTTCTAACCACTTCAAAAGCTCCCCGCCAACGAGCTGCAGCCCACGCGTGCTCTCGCACGCTGCCTGCTCACCAGCGGAGAGAGGAGCGGCGGCCGGTCGTGAAACACAAACCCAGCATGTCCTACCGAGGGCAGCGGGTCCTTCACGGGGGGCAAAGCCGGGGTTCTGACCCTCCTGGGAGCCCCCATCTTCATCGCTGCCCCAAAACGAGCTCCCAACCTTCCCACCTGCTCGCAGCCTGGTGGCTCCTGCTTTGCAGGTGCCCCTTGAAATGTGAATTATTGCTTCTGTTTAATGATGTAAACCCAACCCTATCTCCTGGGGATGGAAACAAGGAAGCGGGAGAGTGACAGCCATTTCTCCCCAAGCTCTCCAGATGATGTTTTTTTCTTCATTAATGCCTAATCTTGCAAAATACACTCTTAAAAAAGAAATGCCTGGAGCCTCCCTCCATGGCCTCTGCTGCTGGACCTCCCTGCTCGTGGTGCAAGTCGTGGTGGGATGTAGCACTGAGCACGGTGGGGAACGGAGCTCAGGCTGCTCCTGGTCTCCTCCATGCTGGTAAACTTGGGTTGACTTCTGGCGTGGCCATCCCTGATGGGAGACGTGTCAAGTGAGAACCCACCAGCCACCGCCTCGGCTTCTTTGGCTTCTGCGGGAAACTCTGCTTGGAGAACGTACGCTCCAAGACCACAGACCAGACACAAAAATTCACGTTCTTTGCCATAAATTGTTTGTTTTTGCATCACCATTTGCAAGAGCGGCAGTTAAAATGGGTGGGAGATCGCTGTGTGATCCCCCGGGTATTTCGGAACAGGCAGACGTATTTAAACCCAAAAAGGAAAGATAATTTCTTCATGGTCCATGGATGAATTGAGGTTTGGGGGATTCTTAGACTTCCTCTCCCTCTGCGGGGCTGGATGCAAAGTGGCTGTGGCCCCGTGGGGACCTGCTGGCCCCACCACTTTTTTGCAACAAACCCCCTTAGTGCCGGTAACGGAGAGGAGCCGGCGCTCGCCGGGACGGGGCGTATGGCAGGATGGGGCTGTCACCCCCCCATGATGCCACCAGCCGTTCCCAGCGCCTGCCTGCGATCCCCAGGGTCATGCGAAGGGCACTGGTGTGACCACGCTCTGCCGGCGTGTGACTGCGGCGTGACCTGGCGATGGCGCAACCCCGGCCCGTGCGGGGTTCTCCCTTCGGGTTCGCCTGTGCTCGTGGCTGAAACATCTCTGCTCGGGGGTTACGTCTGGGGGGCTGCATGTCCGTCACCCCATCAAACACCCCAGGACCCCTGGGCACCTGCGGTGCAGTGCCAGAGTTGCCAACGGCCCGGCTGGTGCGCGGATGGGTGTTGAAAACGCTCCAAGAAGCCGCTCATTTGCCCCCGGGTCTGAGCGTTGCATCCCCTCCCCGGCACAGAGTTGGGGACCCTTGGGAGCAGGAAGGAGCATGGCCAGCCCGTCCCATCCCTCTCGCCCTGCCCATACCTCGGTCCCCAAAGCCGGGGAGCCCGGGCTCCGGAGATGTCTGGGCAGGCACCGGGTCTGTGCCCAAAATCACCACCAAGTTACCTCAGGTGCTTGATCCCTCCTAAATTGGCTTTTTTTTTTTCGTTTCTCTCTTCGCCCTGCCCTGATCCCAAGGCGACGATCACTTCTGCGGACAATCCTCTGGACCCCATGCAGCCCCTCTGCCTGTACCCCCCCGCCCCGGCTGCTCCTGCAGGCACTGGGCAGCAGCTTCGCCGGACCATCGGCTCTGCCACACCGGCTTTCACCGCTCTGCAGCTCTGGCCCCACCAGCAGCTCAGCACCGGGGCCCTGGACCACCGCAGCAGCAACCGTGGCTCCCAACTGGGCTTGGGTGCTTATTTGGGATGCACCGGGAAAACAAGGCAGCCGTGACAGGACAGATCCCGTGGCCGCTCCCTGCTCCAGGGTCAGGAGGCATCGCTCCGACGGCGTCGCGGTTACAACGCTGGCATTGTGCCACTCGCCGCACAGGCGTGCCCGCGGCTCTGTGCGGCCGGGCGCTGAGCACCGGCCGTGGGCATTCCCGGAGCGCCTTGGCGCCGGCGAGGAAGGGCCGGGGTGAAGCCCAGACACAACGGTGAGTTGTTCCCAGGTCGTGACAGTTTTTATGGAGCCGATCACATGCCTCCTTTCCCATGGCTTCAGGCAGAGCCAGCGCGGGGCTGGGTGCCAGGAGTGGCGGTGGAGCAGGGATGTGCGGTCGTGGCCTCAGGCAAGCGAGTCCTGCCCCGGCCGGGCTCGGCTGGGCACTGCCATCAGCCCTGGGGTGCTGGCGAGGGTGACGAGCAGCCCCTCGGTTTTGGGACGGCTGGGTGGGATGCTGCTGGGTTGGCTAAAACACTGCTTGCTGAGGTGATACGGCACATCGCTGTTAAGGACACAGCTTATCTGCTTTCGATCATCTCCCCAAATGAACGGATGTTTTAGTCCCCATCGCCCCGTGCCTCAGTTTCCCATCTGTGAAGTGAAAGCCGCATCCTGCCTCCTGGCCTTGCACACAGTGACGCTGTTTGGGAAGCACCGGGTGCTGCAGCCACTTTCCCTACGGAGCAGACCCGCGGGTGCTAAAGCCCTTAATCCTTTCCTTTCTGCGGTGTCTGGGTGCCGGCGCTTGGGCTGCCTGGCGAGCTGTGCGTGCGTGCACGCGTGTGTGTGTACGGTGCTGCCGGACCCGCCGCCTGCACCTTTGGGAACTGATTTTGGCCGGCCCGTTCCCAGAGGCGAGAGCTGGCGGCGTGGGGCGAGGTGGGAGGCTGCGCCCAGCTGCGGTTTTGGCTGAGCCGTGGAGGAAGCGGCTGAGCTGCGAAGCCCCTTTGCCACACCAGCACACGGCGCCGGCTGCACGTACAGCAACCCGCTCGCTGCAGCGACCATCCCATCTTTCTTAGAAGCAGCTCTTTGCTGGGGGTAAAACCGGTGCGTTTGCTAAACCAGAAAATGCCGGGGTGGTTCTGCGGCTCGCAGGCAGCGAGGGTGCAGGCAGCGGGGGTGCAGGCAGCGGGGGTGCAGGCAGGGAGGGCGCAGGTGCTGGTTGCTGTACCTGTGCTTGGGTTGGGAGCGTGCAGCTGCAGCCAGGCTGGCTGTGCGTGCTGGAGGGACATTAAGGCTCCGTGGCTTTTTTGGGTTTGCCCTTCGCTCACAGCAAAGCCCAGAAAGTGAATCCAGAGCTTCAGGGTGGTGAAAACAAGGTGGAAGGTTTGGGGTTGGGGTCACTACTTTTTTTTTTTTTTTTTCCCTATCAATATTATTATTAGCAGGAAATATTCATCCTCTGCAACGTGCCCGCTTGCCTCTAGCCGGCACAGAGATCTCCTGGTACACGCAGGGAACAAACCCACCCAAAAGCAGACCCCACGCCGCGGCCACGTGGGAGAGCTGTGCACCAGGCTCTGAACAGGGAGGACCGTCGCAGAGGTGGATGAATTGCACGAGAGCTTTTAGTCAGTTATTTTTAAAACATGTCCATTCCTGAGCCATGGCTTGCACATACAAATAGAGCGACACCTTTAATCCCAGAAGCCGGACTAAAAACATCGGTTTACATTCCCTTTCTGGGGGGTAGGTGTTTCACCTCATCCTGGCTCCATTTCGCAGCTCCCACGGTAACACAGCTAATGAGGAAGGACCCATTTTCGTAAATGGATGTAAAAGCGCAAGAATTTAATGTGGGTTTGGTCCTCAAATCGCTCTGGAGCCTCGTGAAGCTTTGGGGAAGCATTTTGGATCTCCACGGGTACTGGCGAACACTAAATTACTAAATTGTTGGGGATGTCTGTGACTCTCACCTAGATGGAAATAAATGTGTGTAATGAAACGCGATGCCTGGGCTGGTCGTTAATCTCCCTGACGCACGCTGCCAGCGCTGCGTAGGTACCGTGCCCAGATAACGTATGGAATACCCAGCAGGTTGCAGCCCCTTCGCGCCCCCTCACATCTGACAGCAGGAGCAATTCGCAGCGTTTCAATTTAAAGGCCCATCTGTGGGGGGAAAAAAACCCCCACAACCATGATTCAAAAAGGAACGAGGAGAAATTTTTTTATAAAGTTCGATTTTGTGGCTCACACAAGGATGATGAGCAGGACCAGAAGCCCTGGGTGTGCCGAAGGAGCTCCAGACCGCGTCCCTGGGGCGGTTCGGACGTGATTTAGGGAAGGAGGGGTGGTGGAAGGGTGATGGAGGAGAAAAGCCCCTTGCAGACCCTTCCCCAATTAGTGCTGCTGAAGGATGTTTGGTCAGTGTGAAAATCAGCCCAGCTGAACCAGAGCTCCCGTCTGGCACCTAACCATGTGAGGAGTGGGGAGATACCTTAAAAGCACCTTCCTCCTCTTCTTCATCCTGATTGTTCTCCCTGCTGACTCCAGAGGGACCCAAACCAGGTGGGGGCTGAGACTCCCACCCCTCTTCTGCAGGGAAAGAGCTGCAAAATCCCCCCGAAAAACCAGCCTAAACCCCCTGAATCCTGCCCGAGTGGATGCGCGCGTGAGTCGAGAGGCTCGTGAGGCTGCAGCAGGCAGGGGTGGCAAGCGGGACGCTGCTGGGCTGAGCCGAGCCACCCCCTCCCCTCTGGACCACAGCGGGGGGCCAGGGGACTGCGTTGCAGCCGCTGGAGGGGAGCGATGCCGCAGCCCTGGTAGAAAGGGCTTTGCCACCTGTAGCCTTGTCATCCCGGGGCTGGAGCTGTGGTTGCGGTGGGTGTCTGGCAGGCGAGACAAGGCGATGCTGTTCGGTGCCACAGACCCCGCTCTGTGCACAGCGGGTGTTTTCCAGCCTGGGTTGCTTTTCCCTTTCCTTTTGTGCCAGCATTTTCACAACCTCTGCCCCCTTCACGTCTCTGAAACCACTTTTTTCCCCCTCTTTTTGTTTAAAAGCAGCAAACAAGCAGTTTTCAGCTGCAGTAAATATGAGCAGCTCTTCTTTTTTCTTTTTTTTTTTTTCTTCCCCCTAGCCTCTAATAACGCTGGAGGAATCTGTAACGTCTCAGCTGATAACATCTCGATACATCCAACATCCCGCGGATGAAAAACTCAGTGGAGAATGACAATGGTGAGCATCAAGGCGTGATGAACACCAAACTCTCCAAACACCTTAAAATGGTACTTGCGTGCGCTGATGGCCGGTGTCTTCTACCTCGGGTCCTATTTGCCTGCGGATTTCGGTCATTGAGGCTCAGTTTGCATTTGGTTGGCTCCATCAGAGGCCTCCCTTTGCTTTTTCTTACGAGTGGAAAAAAGAAAAGGACAAATATCATCTCGTGTTTCAATTCTACATTTCTTCCCATTTAGGGAAATTTTGTCTCCAAGGGTGATAACGGCAATTTTCTCTGAGAAAACCCCTCGGCCTCAGGCAGGGCAGTGTCCGATAGCAGCTCCTGTTCCGGGCGTGAGCACCCGTTGGGTGCCAGCACTTCTGCGGTCCAGCAGAAACAGCATCTTTAGGTGCTCCTGGAAATTTGCTGTGCCTGTATTACTTGATTGGCTTTATTACTTTAAAAAAAAAAAAGCCCATATAAAAATTATCTGCTGTCATTTGGGCAAAGCAGGAGGTCAGCTGTACCTGCTGCCTTCCTCCTCTTCCTCCTCACCAGCCCTCTCCACCTTCCCCAGTCCCCCCTCCACAGACGACGCTGTTTATTCTGCCGCATGTGCTTCATATTTTTGCTTAATACTAATTCAAATAAAATCCCTGTGAAGAAGAACCACCCATCTACACATATGGAAACAGTCTTGGCATGCGGTCCCCGTACCCAGCTGGGAGTCGGAAAGCCGTGTACAGCTCAAAATTAGGATACAGACAAGTGGTGAATGTGGGAGAAAAGGCAGTTAAAAGGAGAAAACCACGGCATGTAAATGGGTTATTACTTCAATCACCCAATTAGGAATCTACGGGCTCTCTCCTTCGTTTCTTCTACGGCAACAATATAATTAATTAAAGAGAAATGTCTCCTCCGCTTCCGTCTGTCACTCAGCCACCAGTCCGAGCGAGCCTCCAATGAACCACCAACTACAAACCATAAAATTATTAGTAAAAAAAAAAAGAGGAGAAAAAAAAACACAACAAAAACCCAACCCCAGCACCCCGAAGCCGCAGCGATATCGCCGGCCTGTTGACGCCACGGATCAGGTGACGCCGCTCTCCCACCCAGCGGATGCTGAGCCGGCGGCTCTGCCGTGCCGACCACAGAACCACCAGCCAGCCAGAGGCTACCTGCGCCGCCAGCGGGGTTTTCCTCTTCCTCCCCTCACTGCCTCCTCTCCCATCGCTCTTCTTTCTCCTCCCGCCGGCCAGTGGCTCCTCCAGGGAAGCTGGGATACGGGACGAGGGGGATGGCTTCCAACAGCATCTTCGACTCCTTCACCACCTACTCCTCCGCTTTCCTGCGTGGTGAGTACAGACTGGGCTCTTTCGTTCCTCGGCAGCAGGAAATGTCGTCGGGTTTTGCATCTATTTTATTTAGTTTTTTGCAAAGAGGCAGACCGGCAGCGGGCTCTGATGCGGCTTTGCTGGCACCTCACTCCTCGCCGCTGCCCAACGGGGTTTTCTGTCAGGTCTGTGATGCTCTGGGCCGCCGCTGTGTTTGTCCGGGTTTGGTGGGTGGTTTGCTCCTGTTTATTTTTTTCCCTTTTCCCGTGTGGTTTCAGCGCTGGGAAGGGTCTGGGCAGAATGGTGCTGGGCTTGATTCCGTGTGTTGCTGCAGCCTGAGTTGTTAGCTGGGTGCTGGGCAGGTGCAGCTTGAGGTGCTGCATGGGGGGGAGCAAAAATCTGCAGAAATGGAAATTGCTTCTAAAGAGAAACCAGTTTGCAAGGGGAGAAGAGCTGGGGGGAGGTCAGGGCTGCATTTGAGCTTACAATTTTATACGTTTACTTTATATATAGTAGTTGAAATATGAAAGCACAGAGCAACTGTATACAGTGCTTTGCTAAATATATAATTCCGTTGGGCGATGAATTTGTTCAACCTGCTTTTCCTGGCCTCTCTGCACACGCCGGACACGATGCTCTGGTCCCTTCCGGCTGCCTCGGGACGGGTGAACTGCCCGCGGGAGGGGGTCCCTTCTCCCCAGGTTCCTCCTCCGCTTGATCCCAGCTTGCAGCAGGATCTCCCATCCCCAGAACTGAACCCGCCTTCATTTCACGACCGCCGTCCTCTTGTCGTAGCTCCTCTGCAGCCGGGCTGCTTGGGGGGAACTGGGCGGGCTGGCGTGGGCTGGAGCTGCTGGGACCGTGGCTCCCAGGTGCGTGCCGAGAACTTTTTGGGGAGAAGCTGGGCGTTTGGTAAGGCGTCGGGCAGAGCTCTGCAAGCCTTTGCCTTTTCCCTTCCTGATGCGGTTCAGGAGCAAAAGCTTGAGCTGATGGTGGGTGTGAGGACCCGCGTCCCAAGCGATGGCTCGGCATGTCGTGCTGAACCCAAGCAGATCAGGGGAGGAGGGTAATCACAAACCTCTATCCAAAGAGCAAAGTACAGCAGGTCATCCAGAAATGCATCGTTGCAGACCGGATTTGGGCCCATTTTTGAGAACACAAAAGGTTCCGTGTCTATTTGAGGCGGATCGGTGGTGTCAGCCTGCGTCACCGCACCTCCATGGCTTGGAGTTGTCATCTGAGCAGAGGGTGTTGGAGAGGCAGCAGTAAGAGCCAGGGATGGGCATGCGGATAGGGATGGGGGGTAAATCCGGACTGGCTTCCCCAGCCCCATCGCGGATACACCGTGCCGGAGCACAGGGCGAATAGGCAAAATAACCACGTTCATCGTAATGCCCTCCGCTCGGAGATGGTGGCATTATAAATGTGTCCTTTGTACTCTGCGCAGCTAATTGAAGGCAGTCCCGTGGCAAGGAAATAAGAGAAGTTTATAAAAAACATTTGCATGGTTCTTTTTAATCTATACGTCTCCCTCCACAAGCCAGATGAAGAAATGTCGGGGTTTAACTGGGCTTGCTCATTTAAAAATAAAAAGAGAGCGAGCAACAGAAATATCACGTCTTGTATGCAATTTCCATACAAATAGGAACTCATAAAAGCAATAAACATCTTTGTTTCAGACATGATTTTTTATTAAATGGGGGAGAATTAAATGATTGCACCAAGGATGGAATATGGCCAAATGGCGAAACATTTGTTTAGTATTAGGACAAGAAATCCTTGTTTTCTTTAAGGAGCTCAGTGTGTCTTCTCCTGCCTGGCTAGATTTGGGTGAGTACTGCAAAACATTCACGAACGTTCATTTAAATTCCTCATGGCTTTGGGGGATTCAACCGCATTCATAGTTTTTGTTTGCTTTTCTGGGCACATCCATGAAAACGGGTGTTTGTTTGCGCAAATATTTAAGGAATGAAACGAAAAATCCCGAAGGTATTATTCACTAGTTAGTCTGGAAATGCTTTTTTTTTTTTTTTTTGGTAGAAAAGGGATTTTTTGGCTTTCCTATGGGGTCGGCGAAGGAGTCCCACGTGGGAGAGCGGCACCAATCCCCGCTTGCGTGCGCTGGATTCACATCCGAGTGAAATATCTGGTGGGCACCGAAATAAATTTGCCTCCAGTCGACGGTTTTGGGGATATAAACCCCATTTTTGGCGGCCAGCGTCGACTTGGCCTGGGGGCTGCCTTTGTGTCTCCTCGCTTCTCTTGGACGCTAACCAGAAGTTGTGAGATAAACTGGGCTGAACTGGGGGAGACTCTCCCCTGCTGCTCCCAACGGCCGAACCCCGTGGCGGGTGCCAGCCCGAGCTCCCGGCGCAGCGCGTGGGACCGGACTGAGCCACGGCCGCACTCCTCCGTGGGGCTGCCAAACGCTTTTCTATCTTTTTTTTTTTTTTTTAAAGAAAAAACAAAAAAACCTGCATCTTTTTCTGCTCCATCTGAGCACCCTGCGGCTTGGCTCCTGGGTCCAGCTGTGCCCTCCTGGAACCTCTGGAGCTGCCATCCCGCTGGCAGCCGCTTGCCTCTAAGTCATCAAACCACAAATGTCACGTCCGTGAGTCAGTTCTTCGTTACCGATGGCTATCAGGATGGCAGGGGGGAGGCTTCAGCCTCAGGGGCTGGTTTCTCAACAGCCACCGCTGTGTTTTCGGTGGAAACCTGCAGGAACGGCCACGGGATGCGATGCTGCGTGGGGCCACCGAGGGAGGAGCGAGGTGTCGGCGGCTGGGATGCTCTCAGACCTTTCGGCTGAGGGTTGGGAGTTATTTCGCCTCGGGGCCTGCGAAGGCTGGCTGGTGGCACGGCCTGGCTCCTCTGCTCGGGATGTCCGTGCTGGGCTTGTTCACCTCTCCCTAGCTCAGGTTGCCGATGTTTGACATTTTTTCCCTCGCTTTTCGTAAATTTAAAAGCCTGCAGGAACAGCTTGTGAACTGTCTGCCGTCTGTCCACGCTTCCCAGTGAAAACGAAACAGTGTTATATCACTTTTTTTTTTGCCTCTTTCTCCATCGTGTTGGTGGCCTCGTAGGCAGCTGCCCAGGCCCTGCCGTCTTCTCCAGGTGGCCTCGTGGCCTCGCACAGGATGCAAAGGGTGCTGAGCCTCAGCCCTGCCATCCACGGAGGGAATTTTACTCTTTATTTTGCAAATGCAAGCTCTCAGCCCCGTTGGGCCGTGACGCAGTGCTCAGTGCTGCTCTGAAGGAACTGGGACCGATCTTGGGGTTTAGTCCCTGCTTTGCCGCTTCTCCTGGGCTCTCTGGGTCGCTCCGGTTGATTGTGGCAAATTTCCTCCTCTCTCTGCTCCTTCTTCTCTGCTTTGCCACAGGGAGCGGGTGGCGGGTGTGGGGAACTCGAGGGTCCCTGCTGGCCCTTCATGGCCTCATTAGCCTAACGAACAGGCAGGGTTCTGCCTAACGCAGGGAGCGCGGGGGCTTGGAGAGTCCGTGCAGCGCTGCTCTGCCCCCCGGGAAGGCAGCAGGGTTGTGGCCCCATGCAGGGCAGCCTTGCTGGGGGGGGTCTGAAATCCCATCAAGAAAATGGTCCATCTCGTCAGGGAAGAAATGAGCTGTGATGCCATGGGGAACCCGCCCCATCCCCAAAACGCGGCGGCTCCTGGCACCGGACCTGCCCCAGGAGGAGCAGGATGAAACCCTGCGGTGGTGGAGCCGGTGCCGGTCGCCTTTGGCTTCCGAAAGTGGGTGATGCCAGTACCCTGGTGCGGCGGGCGGCCATCATTTCTTCTCTGGAAGGTCGCTGAGTCTGCGCCTATCCCCAGTTTGCCACGAGCGTGCATTAGTCAGAGTTTCACAGTCGCTGCGTTGGGGGCTGTGGTCTCGGGCTGCCGAGGAGATGGTGCATCCCGGGGTGTGGAGAAGTCACCCCGGTGCTGTGGCCTTATCCCAGTGCTGTGGCCGTACCACGGCACAGCGCTTCTGCTCGCTGCACCCCCACGTCACCAGCGGCTTTCCTCACCAGCCGGGGCGGAGGTGACAGCCCCAGCTCACCCCAAGCAGAGGTTTCTTTTTCCACCCTTCCCATAACCGGCCACCGCAGGATTCCTGCTCAGCAAACTTCCTTTTAATGGATTTCTGTGTTTCTTCCTAACCACAGACAACTGTAACCCTGACAGTATTTGGAGTCGTGTTCTCCTCCTCCTGCCACGCTGTGCTCTGGGCAATGCCTCTGGCGGAGGCTGGGCGAGTGGGCACCGGGTAACACCATGCACGTGTAACGGTGTCACCAAGCTCTGCCGTCATGTTTCCTTAAAGGCAAGTGTTTGGTCTCATCCTATAGCACCCAAGCTGAATTTTTTTTTTTTTTACTTACGGGCAGCTAAGTTCCACACCAGCACAACAGCAGTGCATCGCACCGAGGGGTTGCAGTGATCAGGTGCGGAGGCGGGACACACGAGCACGTGGACCATGCCTGTCCGCAGCCGTTATCTGTGTCTGCATGCAGGAGGAACAAGGCAGAGCCTGCATGCTGGGGAGAGGAGGGATGCCCCATAGATGTCTGCACGCCCATGAGCATTGCACGCCCAGGCCCTTGCACACTCAGACCCCTGAGCAAACCCTCCCTCTGCCCCCCCAGCTCCCCGGGGGCAGAGGGCACAGGGAGCCCTGGTGCTGCCCTGGCCCTGCACACACGCGCTTGCCCACGTGCCGGGTCCTGGTGCGCGGCACCACGTGGCCACGAAATCTGTTTTGCCTCCATTCACCCTCCCCTCCTGGGGAAGGCTTGTGTGCTCGGAGCTCGCCGGCTCCTGATTGACTGTCAGTGGCTTTGCCTTTTCCAAGGGCACCCTGCTGACTGGTGGCATGTCTTTTTTTTTTCTTTCTTTTTTTTAATATATTTATGTGTGTGTGTGTGAACGAGTATAAATCCACTGTCTCTCATCACCTTGTTATGATCTAATAGGGGTAGAGAGACAGTGGCGTTCTCCTTTGCTGAGCACTTTAATTCATGATGATTTCTTAGACTTGATCTCCTCCGCTATGTCGTCAGTGTTTGCGGTCCACTGTTTTGGCCGCGTACGGGTTGGGAAACAAAGAATGAGCTGTATGTTCGCAGGCTCAGATCCACACATGGTCGGCATTAGGAGCAAGAATGTGACTTCCCATCCGAAGCGACGAGCCCGAGCCACGGGCCACACCGTAAATACTCCCCAAACGAGACTGAGCAACGAAGGGGAGAAGATTGAAAAACCTGCCAACGGGTCTCCAGTGGCATCGGGGCGCTGGCAACGGGGGCTCAGGGCTCTGCCCTGAGGATGCGCGTCCCCTCTCCCCCCTGCTTCAGGGTGCCTTTGCACCCGATTTTTCTCCTGGGTATCTCTGGGGTGGGAAGAAAACATCGCTGCAGGGGTGATGTCCATTAGCCATGCAAGCGATGCAGGATCCAGAGGGCTGAGCTGTCCCCCCGGGGCTTCCCATCACACTTTCACTTTCCTTGGCTCTAGTGCTTCATCCCTGATGTGCCGGGGATGGAGCAAACGCAAAGGATGGGGCTGAATCCGTACTCCTGACCCCTTCATCCCGGACATCCCAGCAGCCTTTACCTTCAATTCTTGGCCAAAAAACCTTCACCTTGTCCTCAGAGATGTTCGGGTGCACCAGGCTGGGCGTGCTGACAGCAGCACCCTGGGGTGGCGGTGCTGGGTGGGAGCGAAAAATGAGTGAAGATGCGCCGCAAACCTGCTGCGGTGCCCTCGGTTATGTGCAGGTTATTGGCATGTGCAGGAGCACGGGGAAGCATCCCCGGCACTAGCGCTGGCTGAAAGCGCGGATGCTTCAGCCTTTTTGGTTACAAACACAAATCCTCCTTCACCCTCCGGACCTACCGCCGCTCCCTGTCTTGCCCGGAAAAATTTCTCTCTATTTCCACCCATTTCTGCCTCTTCCCTTTACTTCCCTCTGCCACCCTGGCCTCGCCGGGGCAGCTGCCGTGCCGGCGGCAGATGTGATTTCCCGGCTGGGGGGGATGACGAGGCCCTTTGCAGAAGCATCCCTGGGGTGGGGGGGGTGCAGCAGCTCCTCCCTGGACACCCCCCGGCAGAGAAGGGCACGTGGGAAAGGGGGGAATGGAGCGCACCCACCTCCCACGCAGGGCACCGGCATCCTGCCTCGGCCGCTTCTGAGAGGGCAGGATGCGGCCCCAGCGCACCGGGTGCTGTACGGGCCATCGTGATGCCATGATGCACTGACAGACAAAAGCAACACCCAAGCTGGCCATGACAGCTGGCTGCGGGGTGCCAGGCACAGCCTTCGACCGCAGCATTATTATCCTCCTCCTCCTCCTCGGCTCTTGCCTTTCTAAAAATGCTTTAATTTTTTTTGTTGTTTTTTTTTTCTTTTTTTTCTTTTTTTTTTTCAAGAAAGCGGGACAGCCGACGCGTCTGCAATCTGGGGGTATTTTCCATAACATAAACATATTAAAAAGAAAAAGAAAAGGGAAAATAAAAAGAAACAATGATTTTCCATTCCCACTGGAAGCAGCGAGCGTATTTGGAACATGAGGAACATATTATTCAAGCTATTGTAAAATAAAATATAAAAACAACCAAAATAGGAGGAGAAGGGAGAGATTTTTTTTAAAAAAAGGGCCTCAGTTGGGAAGGGAGATGCTAAAAAATGGGCTTTTTTCAACAATCTCTGTCGTGCAGGAGAGCCCCGTAGAGACCTCTTTGCCTTTGGGACGGCCGGGTCCTGGATGGAAGGCTAAGAGGCTCCGGGGTTTGTATTTCCACTTGGGGAGATGCAACCCTCCCCGTAACGGCTGGGAAGGGACCTCCTGCCACCCTGGCTGGTCCCATCACCCCACCACGGAGTGTCCCATGAGGGATTCGTGTCCCCAAGGTGCCACCAGCTTTGCAGCTGTGATTCAGGGCAGCGGGTGGTGAGGGATGTGCTAGCGATGCCCCGAATCACCGCCAGCATCGGCCACGCATCCCCCCCAGCCCGCTCACCAGGATCCAGGGCACCAACCACCATCACTGAGGTGTCACCAGTGCCTTTGACGTCATGGCGGGGTTTGACCTCGTAGCTGTGAGCTGTCAGTGCGGGGAAGCCACATGCCCGTGGGGAACCTGGTCAGGAGGAGGCACCTTCCAAGGGTCTTTTCTCCTGGTAATGATGGGATTTAGGGCTCCAGGGCTGCTTTTTTTCCCCTCTTTTTTTTCCTTTTTTCTTTTTTTTTCTTTTTTCTTTTTTTTTTTTTTTCCCCAGCCACTCCGTGTGTGTGTGTGTTTATGGCAGCTATATTGGGATGTGATTTCACAACGCAGCGTGGTTTTTGTTAAAATAGCTTCTAAAAAAAAATCAAAACAAAATGGTAGGAATGATGTGAGCAGCACAACCCTGGACCAAAGTCTGCCCTGGCTTCTCGCACCCTCTGCGCCTCCTGGGCCCCGGCCAGGGCTCTGTCTGGCACAGGGACGCACAGACAAAGAGTGTCACGAACTCTCCGCGTGCTGATGGAGAGCTCACCACGCCTGTGATGGCAGGATGGGGTGAGCTGGTCATTAAAAGCTCCTCATTATGTTAACGAACCTCAGTTGGGGCTTTGCAAGAGGTTTCCCACGTGGCTCTGGGTGCAGCACCCAGGACGGAGCCGACAGCACGGGGTCCGTGTCCCCTCAGGTGGGTGCTGGTTAGATAGTGCTTCTCTGGCAGCTGGAGGTTCAGGCATTGACACTCACTTTGCAAGGAAGGGGAATTTTCTTGGAGGAAAACCTCAGCGAGCGACTGGAGCAATTGCTCTCTGATCTCTGGAGCGAGCACGCGGGTTATTCCCTCGAGCGGCACGTTTCCTAACTGGCAACGCAACCCTCGCACGCCTCCCGTCCAGCCGCTGCCGCTAGCCGGGCTGTTACAGGAATATCCCCAGCTGTGGCTCGATTTCTCTCCCAATGAGAAGCCAAAAGCCCGGGAAAGAAGCTACACTCAATTACAAATATTAAAAACTGCCGCTAAAAATGCCTGCTTCCATTCCTGTTTAAAACGCTTTACGAAATATTTAAAGGAATATTGCTCCCCACGTCCCACGCTCGGTGATGGTGGGTGCAAGTGAGAGGCAAGAAGATGCTCGAGCTGGGAGTGGGGCTACGCATCGATGGGCTGCATGGAAAAGCCGGGGAGGTTGTTTCTTCACAGCCTGGCAGACATTAAATGCCAGACGTGGGCTGCAACGTTTCCCTTTAAACTGGAAGCATATGCGTGGAGATAATTTAAGGACAGAGCGCGGTGCTGAGATTTCAGTGACTCGAAGTTGGGAATAAACTTAGTGGGGATTTGGGGAAGGCCACGCTGTTTTCCCTCATTAGGAGAGAGAAAGTGCCGGCCAGAGAACATAAAGAATAAATCAGATGTGCTGTTCCAAAATTAAGCCCTTGTTCTGCAGCTCCTTTGCACCACGCTGCATTTTACTGGCCACTTTTGTGCCCAATTACCTTGAACCCTGTAATTAAACACCTTTTTTTATTAGCCCTGGGTCGGTTTGGAAAATCTCGCTGAATGAGCGAGCCTACCATTTTTTTTTTTAAGTTTTTTTCCATAAAGCTCAGCCAAACTGCCAGGCTGGGAGGAGCAGCCCCAGCTCCTCGTCCCCGAGCGGGGTGGTGGGACACTCAGCGG
This sequence comes from Grus americana, assembly GCF_028858705.1. Taxonomy (NCBI): domain Eukaryota; kingdom Metazoa; phylum Chordata; class Aves; order Gruiformes; family Gruidae; genus Grus; species Grus americana. The sequence continues at coordinate 4,783,504 of NC_072874.1, forward strand.
CACCTCGGCCCCATTCCCACGGGGGCTGGATCCCGTGCACATGCTTTAAACCTTCCCTACCTCTGCAGCTAATAGAGACCCAAAGGCGAAGCCTTTCAGACCCGAATTTACTCCACGTTAGTGCTGTGCTCTGGCTTTTGCACCTCGAGCTGGGCACAGAGCTTCACTTCACTTGATTTTTTTTTTTCCCCAAAATTTGTTTCTGCTCCCTGTTAGCTCTGCTTTCCCACCACAGCCCTGTGATTCCAAGAAGGAGCTTGACCTCCTTTTGCAAGCCTGGGTGGCTGCTGAGATCCATCGCCTTGCTCTTCTCATTTCGGGGACTTTTGGTCAGCAGTAGGAAGGGCTGAGTTTGAGTCAGGATCACGGAGGCATTTCATGGTGGAGAGGGGGCTGGTGGGACCTTGCTGTGCACCAGGGTGTTGGTGGGAGCCGGACCAGGGCAGCTCAGTCCTGAGTTGAGTTCATCCTGCAGTTCTCCCCATCATCTTCCCCCGCTTCAGATGAAGGTCAATGGGATAATATATTAAATGAGATAGCCCTGATCAGCCCTGCTTTGATTAACTCTTTCAAGCCCGAGCTGTTCTAGCTGGCACCACCAACACACATTTCTCTCCTGTCATTTGCAGGGACTCATTCCTGCTGTGATGCCAGAGTTCATCTTCATTTACTCTGAAACAGCAATATAGGATATTATAAAAATGCAAAACTGTTGCTCATATTTACTAGAAATATGTGCCTATCCTCCAGGGTTTGTTTTGCCCAGGTAGCCCCGGCCGAAGGGGACATTTTCCTTGAGAAATGTGGCTCTCCATGCTGTGGTTGGATCTGGCCGGATGGAAGACTAATGGGTTTGGGTAATGGTGATGAAGGGAACTCACAAAAAAAAGTTGTATCTGTGATAGTGGGAGGGATTGAGACCCCCAAAGTCAAAGCTTTGGGTCTGTGGTGGGACAAGCAGGTCACCTCCATCCTGGCTACACCAGGAGCCAGACGCCCTTCGCAGGAGGGGTTAAACAGGACCGGCAGCGCGGGGATCCCTCCTGTGCTGCCTGGAAAGTCAACACACTCTTAGTGTAGGAGGTAGATTAGTCAAGCCCTGAAGGTGGCATCTTTTAGTCGTTTCAAACCTCTTTCTACCTGCACAACCAGCAGACACCGTTTAACCCAACGGCCTGCAGAAACCATTGCTCGGTTGGTCGGTCTGACCATCCCACCCCCCTGTGTCGGAAGAGACAAAATATCCTAATCACATCCGACAAGAGCTGGGGTGTTGGGATATACTCCCGAGATGGGGAATTCACAGTTTGTCTCCCCAAACTTTCCCCAGAGACACCCCACCTCCCATCCCTGACCACCTCTGTGGTTCCGCTGCCGTTGTCCAGCAGGTGAGCAAAGCCGACCCTCGCTGCTGGAGGATGAAAAGACCCCGATCCTGCCGAGATCCAACCCGCTTGAATCCCACTGATATCAAGGGAAGCGGGGAGCGTTCGCTCACAGCAGGATGGGCTCATCCCTGTTGTATTTTGCAACGCCAAGATTGCGAATGCGAGCCTGCTGGGGCTCGTGGGGCTTTCCTCGGGTTAATGTCATGTCTGGGGCGGGGGGGGGGGGACTGGTTGAAACTGGGGGGCTCCTTGCTGCTGGAGTTGGGATGGACACGTGGTGCCAGGACCGTGTTGTGTGGCAGGGTCTGGTGCGGGGGGGTTTGCCGTGGCTGAGGGGTGGGAGATGGGGCGACCGAAGCAGTTGCCAGGGAGCCCCTGCGTAGCACGTCTGGGGTCCTTGGGGAAGGCTGCAGCAGAGCTGCGGATTGAACCCAGACATCTTGCTTCCTCTGCCAATGCCTTCTCCCGGAGCCCACAGTTTGTGCCAGCGAGGGCCTGCCACTCGGTTGGAGGAGAAAACATGCAAACATTCTCCAAAACCACCAGTTTTGGAGGATCAGGCAGGCATGGACTGGCTCAGACCCCAGGACACGGCTGAGGTTGCGTTTCGCAGATAAGATCCCCTCTCTCCCCGCAGAGCTGGCTGCTCGTGTGAGACCGAAAGCCGCTACCGTTTTGTCTGGGCAAGTTCTTCATTTCTCTCGTCTCCAGCCCCAACCTGCTGCTGAACCGCTCCAACTTCCCGGGCTGCTGTCTGGGCTGGGGTGAGGAGCCTGCTCGTGGTGTCAGCCAGCTGACCCAGGCAGACAGGCACCTCCTGCTTGCATATGAACTTTTATAAGAAACTTCTGCAAAAGAAGAAAAATTAAAAAAAAATGAGCTCATGCTGATGAGCGTGGGGCTGGGGGTTTGATGTAGGCGAGCAGGCGCAGTTCCCTTTCCAGGCTGCTGGAGATGGATGAGGAGCAAACAGTGACTTAACAGCTGTTCCTAAATAACATCGCGTTTGATTTGTCTGAGTTCATAGCCAGAAACCAGAAAAGTACCTTCTGTGTCGTTTTCAGCCTGTGACTAATTCCTCCAAGTTGGGGAGTTCATTCTGTGCCTAAAGGGATGCGTAAATGCTGGGTGAATTCCTAAGCTGAACCCCCTTGGGGACTTGTTTTCTGGAGCTACTCTGCAACCACCAGACTTATTGGTCAGGGATGTCAGGCAAACTCACATCAATGAGAGTCTTTACGGAAGGGCAAATAGGAAAGAAAATGTTTGCACCAGAAAAAATAATCCAAGGAAGGAGCAGAAGCAACGCAACCTGGAGCCCATCTAGTCAAAGTGGCCCGACCACAGCCCTGCTGTGAAATAGCATTGCCTGGAGTTATTCATAGAAGTGAAAGTAGTGAATAATGGCAAAAAGCAAATGAACCTGGAAAAAATTGTGCAGGCCTGCAGGACAATTTGAAACTGGAACCAGAGGCTGGTTTTCTCAGAATTTTGCTGCAGGCGAGTCATTGACAGCACAGTTTGAGGTTGATCCTCACTGTTTCTCCTGTGGGTTGCCACAAAGTCTGGCAGACATGGTGGAAATCAGGGATTGATCGCATAGGGATGATAAACACCTTGCATGGGAAGAGCTGGTCCTTGCCCAGGACTTTATTTTTTGTGGAAAAGGGCCAATGTGTTGCATTGACAGAAATGTTTGGGGTGCGATCCTGCCACTGGCATTGCAAAAAGGCTGCCAGCCAGCCTGAACCTCATCTCTATCTTCTGCCTGGAGCTGTAAGGTAGAGTTAATGAGCTGTGTTTGCCGGTGATTTCATGGGCAAGCTGCCTGAGGAGCAACCCAAGTGAGGTGGACCTGGGGTGATGACTGAATGCAGACATGCAGGATCTGCCCGCGGGGCTGAGCAGGCAGCTGCCTGCAGGCAAACACTGTGCTGCCGGCTATTTGCTCGTGCTCCATGCCAAGCAGCATCGCAGTGGGCTGGAGAAACGCGCTGCCAGCCTCCTGTTTGCATTTCTCCAGCTGTATGCAATGATACTCGGTGCAAACCTTGCAGCTTCCTTGGGCTCCATTGCCGCAGTTGGTCCCGTTCTTCCTGTCCCTGATCTCTGCCTTTAAATATCAGTTTTGGGGCCTTTTCCAAACCGTTCTCTTGCTGGAGAACAACTATCAGCCACCCTGCGCTGGCACTGCTCTGCAAAGCTCATCTGCCTGCAGACAGATGGGGATGAGAGACCCTCACGTGGATGAAAGTTGGTGGATTAGGCACATTTATAAAGCACCTCCTGTGATGTGCCTCCCTCCCAACCCACCAGCTCTGCCTCCATCAAGGCTCAGCCCAACCCAGGCAGGAGAAATGGGGTAACCTCCTCGGGGGGGAAGAGGAGGAAAGCATTGGGGGTGAGGCAGGAGGGGAGGAGATGTCCATGTCGGTGTCAGTGCTGGCCACTGTGGTGTGGCTGTGGCTCTCCCCATGAGACATCATAGGCTGAGGTTCGAGGGGGAAACTCTCCACCTCCAGCAAGAGGATATTCCAGGAAGGGCTTTGGAAATTTAGCAAAGCTGCCGTGAGGCATCTCCGCTACCCTGTGGTCAGCCAGCGTGAGATGGCACGGCCCCGTCGTCCTCTTCGGAGCAAGATGCAAACAATGCACGAGGCCACCGTGGAAAGCACATCTGTGGGCTGCCTGGTTAAAGGGGTGTCCTGGGCTCTTGAATCATCAGGGTGCCATCGGGGTGACCGGGCTGGGTTGCCTTTGCAACGCTGATGTCCAGCAGGGAAGTTAAACAGATACAGTGTGTTTGCACTTGCCTGTAAAGCTGCTTTTGCTGAGCCGTGACCCTGAGATGCTCTATCAGACCTGAACCAAAATGGAAATTGGAGTTCCCTGTCTGACACCCGCACCCGTTGCAGGCAGCTGCCAGCACCCTCCTGGGGGTAGGTGAGCACCCGTTTCTGCCCCCACATCCAAGGGGTATTTGCAGACCTCGCAGCCCTGAAGCAGCTAAACCTTTGGCTATGGTTTGCTAACAGCCAGGTGCCCTTCGCAGGCGAGTGTGCAGGAACGTGAGCGGTTCCCAGGGTTCGCTTTCTCTCTCTTCACGTTTGACTTCCCCAAAGGGATCACTCGGCAGCCGGAGCCCAGCTCAACCTCGCTTCACCGCGCCAGGGCTCGAGCACTTACCCCGACCGCCGTTTCGGTGTGTGGATGCAAGCCCCTTCCCCAACGGTCCCTGCAGGCTCCCTGCTCCTTGCAAACTTCAGCGTAGCACGGGAGCACTGAGCACCCATTTGATACCCAGCATCGCCCCAATATTTTGGGCCAGGCTGTAGGGACAGCAGCAAAAAATGCTCTTTAGGAAACCCCATTGCACATTCAGCCGCTGTACGGGGACAGGAGGTCGATTTTCCCACCCCGCCAGGGACGGGGACGAGTGGTGGGGCAGTTTTGCCAATGCACAGCTATTTTCCGAGGCAAGAAACGGCTTTCTGCAGCCTTTTCGTGTTGCAAGAGTGCTTTGCTCAGCACGTGCAGCAGGATTTCCCTACGCCCCAGCCCTCAGCGCTCTGCCCGGGAGCCCTTCCGTGACAAGCAATTCCTCTGAGCGCCTCTCCTCACAATTAGAAATCATATCGTGTTTTTCTGCATCCACCCCGTTGTACTTTTCTCGTCATCATGTGCCTTTCGGTTCCTCTTTCCACCATCCAGACATTTCCCCTTTTTCTTTCCTTTGGAATTTTTTTTATTTCTCCCCCTGTCGCGTGTTGGGTTTTGAAGGGCTCAGCACCCCCCAGGCTCCGGCAGCACGGCCGTGGGACAGGCGCTGCCCGGGGCCCCGGTGCTCAGTCCCTTCCCTCCTGGTTTCGGCTGTGCCGGGCTCCGGGGAAGGTCTGTCCAGGGGTCCCAGGAGCCACACGAAACGCTCACCACAGCTTCAACCATCTGCCTTCCAACATGGGGAACAGACACATTGGAGAGGTCTCCATGCAAGAAGTGTCCTCATCCCCCATAGAGCCTGGCACAAAGCATCGCACCCCTCTAAAACTACTCCAAAACCCCCAAAGAGAGAGAAACTGCCATGAACTTGAATAGCTCTGAACAAAGCCCAGTGTTTCCAGTTGTGTTATCCACCTTTGGGCATTTTTGGAGCAGATGGGATGTCCTTAGGTGCTCCATAACCTTTGCATGAATAGTTCCTTTTCTCTGCATAAGCACATTCTTAAAGGAGCGTTGGGCTTTCATTCTCCACTTAACTTCAACCGTCGTACTTCTCTGTTCACTTGTTTAAATCAAGCATAAAGCTCTAACTGTTCTTTGAATATTTATGACTAGTTTTTATCTCATGCCATGCATACAAAACATACTTGATTTCTTTCCTAAAAGTTTTTTCAAGTGCAAAGTTTTAAAAACATGTGGCTTTTATTGCAGGCAGGAATGAATAACAGCATTCCACCAGTAACCACATTAAATGGAACAGTAATATTCATATGCGTAAGGGCAAAAGCTGCCTTGTTTCCTATTTGCAGTTGAACTCTGAAATTAATTAAGAACTAAAAGGATCTGACAGTCATTAGGATCTTTTAAAAAGGAGTGGAAGTGGCAGATGGGACCCACGCTCCAAAAAGCTCGGCCGTGCTATCAATAGCACAGAGGATGTGAGCCCTGAACATGCTCCTCATTGTCGGGCTGTTGTGGGGAGAGGAAAATCGTGGTCCCGAACAATGAAGAATGGCACTTTCGTGACTTCAGAACCGCAGGATTCACGTCAATCGCACTCGTGTTCCTAAGTCACTTCGCAGCTTTTGAAAACCCCATCTCATCCCGTCGGCACTGCACACGCTCGAGTATTTCTGCTGTGCCCAGAGTGCAGGGTGCCTGCCAAAGGTGGGTGCTGGGGGAGCGGTGGGTCCTGGCTCCCCTCGTGTGCTGTTTAGAGAGGTGATAAATCCCCCCGACGGCAGCGGCATCGCTCCTGATTCACCCCGATGCGTGCACTTGGGGGTCACCACTCTGGTCCCCAGGTGGCCGAAGATGCACGTGTGGGTGCACGCATGTGTGGAGTGTCTCCCTGGGGATGCTGACTTAAATGAGAATTGGTAATAAAATGCACTGGTATAAAATGGGGAGAACTGGGAGGACAGGCGAGCCCCAAAGCTGTAAGGGGAGTCTCTGGAGTGGCCTTTTCTAGTCGTTCAAATGATGGTGAACGGAACCTGGCCCCAGGCAACCAAGGTGGGAATCTGATACTGATTTTCCCTGGTGACAGCATTTCATGCCAGGATCTGAAACTCTTGCTAAAGTCTTCCTCCTCCTCTTGCTGCCCCAAGCAGGGATCCTAGGCACCAGGGCTGCGTGTGCAGACAGCAAGGTGGATTTGGGCAGCCGTGGCTCCCACGGGGTTAATGGATGTCCCGGATTGGGATTTGATGTCAAGCTGCAGCCCTGGCCCTGGAAGCGGGTGCTGAGAAGGGTTTCCCCCACTGCGGGTATCGCCCAACCCCGGGCGCAGCGGGCGCCGAGCAGAGCCCGGTGCAGCACTGCTGGAGTCGTCAACAGGCCGGTCTCGCAGCTGGTCCCTCGCCCAAGCGCAGGCTTCCCCCTGATTTATGTCTGGGGCAGCCACTGCCTTTTCTCCCCCACCCCTAGTTTCCCTTTATTTCTTCCCCTGAGCCCCACAGCTTCCTCCCGCAGGAACCTCTGCCTGCAGCGCCCGTAATTGCCCCATGGGAGCCCGTTTTAGTGGTGACACTCAGGGGTTAAAAATTGTCACCATCGTGCACCCCATTGGACCCAGCATCTGTTGTTTGATTTATGAATGAATAGCACGCTCCCTCCCTGCATGCTGCTCTCAGATCCCCTTCCCTTAACTACAAAATAGATCCAGACACCCGCATGGCCCTACTGAGCGCCGTGCTCCTGAGAGGTCTGAGGCAGAGTTTGCGATGAATTTTTAATAGAAAGCTTCCTATAAGCCACTGCGCTCACTTCCTCGCCGTCAAAACGAGTGGCTCTGCTGCTAAATAGCAGCTCAAATGAATTAAAAACTGCAGAGGAGCCTGTAAGGGAAGTAATCCCAGCAAGTAATGATTTAAAGAGCCACTGACCTCCTTGCGATGCGAGCAGTAGCTTTTAAGTATTTGAAAAGAGGCCCATGCAAATCCTGGGTCTTATACTCTATTAACCTCCTCTAGAGTGCAGGGAGGGTGGCGGAGGAATAATCCCCACGTGTCGATGTCTCCTGGTTGGTGGAGGAACGGAGCAGTGTGAGATTTCTCCCCTTGGTTGCTATTCTGAATCCTGCTGTGCTGAAAAGGAAAGATAATTCAAATGAAATTTAATTCCCCCAAGGGCACGGTGCCATGGGTCCCTATAGCTTTAGGACAGCTTGAACACCTCTTTGCAAAAATAGCCGCTGGGTTGCTTTGGTGGGCTCTGCGCCTCCAGGGGTCGCCAGCCAATTCGGGGTTGGGGGGAGCCTGTTTTGCCACCGCCCTGTGTTTTGGGTCCCGTTTTATATTGCTGCAAGTCGGCGACTGGCTTTGCACCCGTGCAGCGGAGAAGCGGAGGGCCATGCAATGGGTTGTGGGGGTGAGTCTGCATCCCCTCGTCCTCAAGTCAAGTCAGGGTGGGAGGGCAGAGGGTGCCAGAGTGGCTTTTGAGGAGGGAGGAGGACATGGTATGCTGCGTGCCTGGGAATAGCCAGCATCGGGGACTGACTCACAGTATTTTGGGGAGGTATTTGTACCTTGCTTTGAGGACACCGAGGTGATGTAATTAGGTGCCCTCTCCAACAGGTTGCTCCCAGTGTAGAAACGGTTTCGAGAAATTTGTGGATGGCAGGGCTGTGAGCGGCCACTGCTGGGACTGAACCCCAAATCACCCCATGGGGGTTTGCAGGACGGGGCGGGCAGCCACGGCAGGGCTCTACCTGCCCGTGGGGGGGGACACCCTCCGTGCACAGCTCCACGGGAACAGCTCCCGGGGCAGGGGGGTGACGGGGTTGACACCCCCAGGGCTGCTCAGGGAGGCGGCTGGGGCAAAGGCGGGGTATCCCCGGGGGGTCGGTTCAGCAGCGGGAAGAGGCAGGAGCGGCACCGCCTTGCAGAGGGCCGAGGGGGGGGGTCTGGGGGGGGTGGGGGGGGATGAGAGGGGCCGTGAGGGGGTGTGTGGGGGGGGCCGGGCCTCCCCGTCGCGCCCGCCCCGTCGCGGAGCCGCCCCGCCGCCACGGCGGAGCCTCGGCGCCAACTAGCGGCCGCACCGCCGCACTGCAGCGCATGCGCATGCGCGGTGCGTGTCCGTCCCAGTTGCCCCTCCCGGGGGGTACCGGGGATGGGGGGTACCGAGGTTGGAGACGTGTCGAGCCCCCGACAAACCCCGGCGCGGGGCCGCGGCAGCCCGGGCGCGGTAGGTTCTCCCCGCCCGCAGCTCTGCCTCCTGCGCCGGGTTTTGTGTGGGTCCCCCCCGCTGCCGAACGGGGGGCGAAAAATAGAACTAAACCCGGCGGCCGCTTTCACCTAAAAAGGGCAGGATTTCAGCGCCGGTAACTGCGGGAGACGGCCCGGCATGAGGGGCTGGTGGCCGCCCCCCCGGGGCCCCGCCACCCCCCGGGGTCGGTTGGGCTCGGATCTCCCCCCGGCACCGGCTCGACGGACCCGGCTGCTCCCCGGGGGGCCGGCTCAGCCCCGGTTGTTAACGGGGCGCTGCAGCGAGGGACCCTCCCCTCATCTTAGTTGGAAAAAAAAAATCTATTTTGTTTTCTTTTGGACAAATCCGGGGGGTTTGGGGGTCTGGCGAGCAGCGGGACGCGGAGCCCGGGGCGGGCTCGCCCCGCCGCGCACTGCGGCTTGCGGAGGAAAATGTTTCATTAGTTTGCGGAGAGAGTTCAGGAAAAGGAGAATTATTTTTTGGGGGGGAGTGTTGGGGTTTATTTTTGTTTGTTTTAAGGAAAATTGCGTTTCGCACCGCGCAGCGCGGAGCCGGGAACGCTGCGGCCCGGCCGGCTCCGCTCCGACGGGCCGTCCCGGTCCCTGAACGCTATCGGCAGCGCTCAGGCGGAGCTCAGCCCCGCCGGGAAACAGCCGGGCAGCGCGGGCAAAGAAACCTCCGCCTCGCCCCCCGGTTCTGCCCCCCCCCCTCCCGCCCGCCCCGCGGTTCGGTGTTTCCGCGGCCGGGGCACCGCGGGCAGCCGCGGAGCGGAGCGAACCGCCGCCGTCGTTGTGTTCCCGCAGAACCGGTGGCTTCGCCACGAATTTTCTCGTTAACGATTCCGGACGGAGCCGCCGGCCCTGCCCGCAGCCGCAACATCGGGGAAGCTGCCGGGGGCGCCGGGCGCTGCGGGCGCCCCGGGACCGCCGGAGATCGAGGCGGTTTTCATTTTTTTTTTGGGGGGGGGAGGGCAGAAGGCGGAGATCAGGGAGCAAGCGGCTTTCAGCGCAGGCCGTGGGGCGAGCCGCCCCCGTCGGGGACGCGTGTGCCAGCGGTCCTCAGCGGTTCCCCCGCGGCCGCCGCTGCCCCCGTCCCGCCACGGTGGAGCCACCGCCGGGGGCGCGGGCTGCGGCAGCGGGAGCGCTTCGCGGCGGGGAGGCGGCGGGGGGACGTGCTCTGTTCCCAGCCGCTCTGCACGGCGACGGCGGCGGCGGCGGCTCCGACCCCAAACCGGCCCCATCGCGCCCCAAAACCCTCCGCTGGCGGCGGCGGCCAGAAGCCACCGGGGCCCCGACGTGCGCCCGCCCCGTGGTGAGCATCGGGGGCGGGGCTTCCCGCGGGGCCACGCCTGTTTTAGCACAGACCACGCCTCTTTCGAGTCTTGCCCACGCCCCTTTCTGCTGTGGTCACGCCCCTTCGCCCCACAGAAGCCGGCTGGTGGGCGGGGAGAAGGACCCCCCACGGCCGCCCCATTGGCGGGGCGTCCCGTCCGTCAGGGCGCGGCCCGCCCCCCCCGGGGCCGGCAGTAAATACGGTACCGGGCGGCGCGGCTGACACTTGGGAGCTGGTTTCGGGGCCGCCCGGCGGAGGGGACCCGCCTGCAGCCGAGGGTGCCCGGCCGCGACGTGGCTGTGCCGGGGCTCTGCGCCGCCTTTCTTCGGGCGGGGCGGACGGAACCGCAGCGAAACCGCCGGGGACGAGCCCCGGAGCCGGGCGGGAGCGAACACCCCGCGCTGCTTTCCCTGCGCTGCCCCGCCGAGGACGGCGGTCTGCCGGGACGGAGCGAGGCAGCGCGGGGCCCGGCCGCCGCTGCCCCCGCCGCGCCCCGCAACCGAGCCCCGCCGCAGCCGAGCGGTGGGCGCCGGGCCCCGCCGGGCCCCTTCTCGTACCCCCCGGCCGCGGCGGCTCCCTGACGCCCGCCGTTGTGATGCGTATTCCCGTAGACCCGAGCACCAGCAGGCGCTTCACACCCCCCTCCACGGCCTTCCCCTGCGGTAAGATGGGTGAGAACAGCGGGGCGCTGGGGGCCCCCGCACCGGGAGCCCGGGCTCGATCCGAGGTCCGCTCCGTCGTGGATGTACTGGCCGACCACGCCGGCGAGCTGGTGCGCACCGACAGCCCCAACTTCTTGTGCTCGGTGCTGCCGTCCCACTGGAGGTGCAACAAGACGCTGCCCGTCGCCTTCAAGGTAAGCCATGAGCTCCCGGGAGGGCTGCGGCCGGGCAGGTAGCCCCGGCGGCTCGGAGGGAACCGGCTCGGCTCCGGGCTTGCCCTCCGCCCCGACCCACTCGCCTCTTTCCCTCCGCCCCTTTCGCTTTAACTCGCTCCTGACATCACCTTCAAGGGAGCCCGGTTTATTATTTTTAATCAAGTCTCCGCATTGCCCCGCGGTCACAGCATCTTAGATATTCCGTACAGTTAGGAGCTCTCAGGCAACTTTGAAGTTTAATGAGAGTGGAGGTTAATTACCTTCCTGGGAGAGGGAGAGAGAGGCAGGGAAGGGAAGATCTAATCTGCAAGAAGAAAGTGTGGAGCTGAAGCACCCGCATCGGGCTGCGTTGCCCGGGCTCCCCGCAGCCGCCCGGCTCCGCTCCCGCGGGACTGGGCGACCCGACGGGGCACCCCCGGGCCGGGCATCCCCGCTGCGCCCCCCGAGACTGAGGCTTGGGGAAACGGGGCTGAGGCGAGGGAAGTAAAAAAAATCAGCGGGAGGAGAGGTGGGGGGGAGCCGGGCAGGACGGCGGCGGAGTCCCGGGGAGCTCGGCGGGGGCGCGTGTGTGTGCGGCGGGGGAGTGTGGGTTTGCAAACCGGGTTCCCCCGGCAGTCCCGGCGCTGGGAGCTCGGAGCGCTGCTCCCGGGGCTGGGGGGGGACGACGGGGGGGGCCTTCTCCACCAGCGGGGCGCAGATTCCGCGCTCCGCGGCCGCGCAGCGCCGCCGGCTCCCCGCACTTCCCCCGGGCCGGGCGCGGAGCTCGGCAGCGCTTATTTTTTCCCCCGAATCAAACAAAATAAAAGCTCAATTCCCCCCCCCCCGGCGTGGCCGAGGGCGGCCTGACCCCCCCCCCTCCACCCTGTGGAGGCCCCTCGCTCCTTTTAACCCCCCCCCCTTTTTTTTTTTAAGCTCATTTTTCCCCTTCCGATTTGCCAGCCTTCCTCGGGGGTTCGGATTGCTTTTGGTTTTGGTTTTGTGGGGGAAAAGCGTAGAGCAGGTTAATTCTGACCGCGGTTAATTTTAGCCTAAAATCCTCTCGTCCTGCCCTAGGTCGTAGCCCTCGGAGATGTGCCCGACGGGACGGTGGTCACGGTGATGGCAGGGAACGACGAAAATTACTCGGCAGAGCTCCGCAACGCCTCCGCCGTGATGAAAAACCAAGTAGCAAGATTTAACGACCTCAGATTTGTTGGGAGAAGCGGCAGGGGTAGGTACCGGCCGGGAAATGGTTGGCCTTTTTATTTAGCTTTTTTTAAGAGAGGGAAGACAAAAAAAAAAAAAGTTTAATTTTGTTCTATTCTATTTTAACGGTTTATTTCTTGCGGGCCGGTGGTTTCGTTGCTGCGGGAATGGGTTTGTCGTGTAGGGAGGAACCCCCCAGCCCCGAAGCGGTTCCCGAGTGGGCGATGGGAGGGATGCCGGGGGATGCGGGAGCAGCCCCGGCCGCCCCCCGCAGCGGTTCTGCCCCGCTCGTCCCGGGTCGGGAAAGAACGGTGCAGGAAAAAAAAAAACCCCGACCCAAAACCAAACAAAAAAACAAACCCCAAACCAAACAAACCCCAAACAACCCAAAACCTCGTTGTAAAACCTCCGCGGTGGTGTAAGGCAGCCCCTCTCAGGTGCATGGGCTGGCAGGCAGCCCCAGCCCAAATCCTCCCGAATTTACCTCATCCGCGGGGTGTCCGCAGGTGAATGTGCTCGGGGACAATAAACCCACCTGGCAGCTCGGTTTTAAACGGTGAGAATCGAGTGTTTAAAGTAAAATAATAATCCGGTGCTCGGCATGAAGGGAATGCAGCGGGGAGGGGTGCAGGAAGGCTCCTTTCGATTCGGAGGTGCGGGTGCAAGGCAGAGCTGTGGGTGGCTTTTTTTGGGGGGGGGGGGGAAGATTCGCTCATTTTCTCCACGTTCGTTGCATGGAAAAGCAGGACAGAAATTTTACTGTCTGGCCATAGAGGTTGGCTCTATCGTTTTGCCTTACACGGATCATGGTGCTGGTTGTTTTTTTTTTTTAAAAAAAAACCCCAAATCGTCAAGGAAATCAGACTGTGCCATCCCAGGAAAGTGAAATAAATCCCCTGAAAATATTGACCACCAGCGGGTGTCGGGGGGCAGAGCCCTGCCCGATCCCTTGCAACCGTATTGTACCTGAACTTCAAACAGTATAAATAGAATTTCAGCATTTCATCACCAATAAACACTGCAGATCGAAGCACTTAATTGTTCACTTAAACAAAAATCCGAATGCTATATTTTAATAGCCATATGGCAGCATTTTCTCAAAGGCTTCGAATGTATACACACAATGTCAGAGATATTTTGGCTTCTCTGCATTAATTAAAAGCAGTGATGTTAGGAATTATTTGCATGTAATAACTGTTTACTTGTTCCTCTTTATGAAACTTGAATAGTTTACATTCTTTCATACATTTCCTTTTTCCTGTTGGCTCCTTCTCCATGTTGCAGTTTCTTTAAAACTCTCCACTTAACTGGTTGCAGGTTGATGGATGGAAAATGTTTTTCTTTTATGAATTAAGCTTTCATTTCTGTAATCAATTATTCTCTTAGGCTCTTTTCTTTCTGGATTTTTTTTTTTAATCCTCCTTACACAAATTTCCAAACTGAATGCAACCCAATCTCAGCTTGACTCTTGAATTCATTATTAACTTTCCTCCTCTGCCCTCCCAAGCTCTGAATTAACAGTAGTTTACAGTCTCAGAAAGCATTTGGGTGAATATTCCCCTTCCTCGGGCAGAGTCCTGGCAAATACTCATTACAGCATTGAAACATCTCTGCTGCCTCTAACGGGCTTTGGAGCGAGGAACACAATTCAAGTGCCGATTTATATGGTTTTTTTAAAATATATTCTTGTGGGATTAGGCTTTGTAATATTTGCAGAGAAATAACCCCATCAGGGTTCCCTGGGGCTGGCGTGAAGGCAGCACGGTGGGGTTTTCTCGCAGCGTGAAGTGTGTGTTTAGTTCCCCATGTACGGCCGTGCTTTCCCAGCAAGGGGCTCTTTCAGACCTATTTAGTGTGAAAAATCGTTTCTATTGAATTTTTATTCTGGGTGTCATACTTGCTTTCCCTTCTTTGGTGTAATTTTTGAAAGCCCGGTGCTGCTTTCATTTATTCTGGCAGAAATCTGGATTCACTGCGAACCAGTTTGTTGGAGCAGGGCTGTGTGTAAATCCGATGCGTGGACGTGTGCGTCTGTAAACACGCACAGCCTGCCTCCGTGAACAGCCCGTACATGTGCCTGAGCTGCAGCAGCCCTGTAAAATCAGAGGCAGCAAGGCTCTTGTTTTGAAAACATGACTTGAAATGGTTCAGAATTGGGCATTTTTTAGTATTAACCTGTCTGGGATCATTCCCCAGCATTGTGAGCTGGGAAGAGCAGATCCTTACACCCCCACCCCACCCCCAAATTACCATCTCCATGAGCAAGACAAAGGGAGGGGAGAAGGAGCGGTTTCCCCCTATGCTTTGCTCTTAAAAAAAAAAAAAAAAAAAAAAAGCCAAACAACTCTTTTGCTCAGATTGCACTGTGTAAAAAAGAAAGCCAAGGCCAGCAGGGTGCTGCGATGCCCACTGCGCCCCACCGCCTGCTCTCCCAGCCGGAATATCCCCCTGGAGCATCTCAGGGAGCCCTGGGTGCTCCCAAACCCACCCAGGAGCTGGGATCCTGCCCTGCGAACCGTGGCTGCCGCAGAGGTGCTGGGGCACGGTGGGAATGAGTAACCTCAGCCCGGCTTCCCGAGAAGGCGGGAAATGAGTAAAAAATGATGCTGAGTAATAATTGTCATTTTCGATTCATGGGAGGATTTTTGAAAGCTGTTAAGAGATGCAAAAATGGCCCGGCTGGCTCCATGCTGCGGCTGTCCTCCCTGGAGAGGTGTTCGTTTCTGCAGCGAGCAAGGGGGGAAACTGAAATGCAGGGAAATCATTTCACATGGAGTATTAAAAATTTAAAAAAAAAAAAAAAAAATCAGATGCAGTGAGTAGGGGAGCCGGGCACGGAGCTGCTGCGCTCAGCTCCTCGGGCGTGCGGGAGGGTTGTGTGTCTCACAAGCTGGATGCGTGCAAACCGAGAGGCTCCCTCCCCTTGCCTCTCCTCCAGTAGAATTTCCTAAATAATTGGTCTTAATAATCCTCATCCCCGCACTCTGGTTCTGCAAATCTTTTTGCCAACAAATACTCGCTGTTGGTTGTTTTTTTACGTGGCCGTGCAGGCGCTCGGGAGCCTTCATGCTCCGCAGGCTGTGGCAGCGCGGCTCTTCCGTGCAGGTTGTCAGCGCAACCATTTCACCGAGGATTAAAATTGAATTTGAGAGGGTAAAAAAAAAAAAAAAAAAATTAAAAAAATTCATTTTTGTGCAGAAAATGAGCTGAAGCTTTGTGCAGTGTTTAGTCCTGTTTTGAAAGCTGAGGCAGGGCATGGATTGATGCTTGCTGTTTGCTTTAAAGCCAGCATTTCTCCCCCTGACGCTCCCGTAGAGAAACTCTCCCACCTGGGATAATTGCAGGATGTTCTCCGGAGGAGATAATTTCATTTTTCCGTTTATTCTTTCTTCCTTCTAGCTGTATAAATACTGGTTTGTTTTGCCATGTATATTCTCAAGTCCAACCCTGTAGATAGATGATGGTCGGGATCTGAAAACCCCTAATTTCCTTAGGGGAAAAGGAGGTGGTTTTCTTACTGCATTTATTTGTGAAATAAAGGCTGGAGGGAGCTATGGGCTATTGCACGGGCATTTCCAGCCTGATTCCTGCTGGGGTTTATACCTCTGAAATACTCGGTACCTTTGAAATCCCACAGCGATCGCTCTTGGGGGGGTTGGTTAAAGCGGTTTGCTCCCTTGTGTGTGCAAACTCTCCCCTTTACCCAAGGGACTCCGGATCCCGGGGAGGCTGTGGGAGAGCGGAGGCTACACGCCGGGTTCCACGGGAGGGGTGTCCGCTCTCCCGCAGCCTCCCCATCGGTTGGGCATCGAGTGCGCGGTGGCAGCCGGGATCGGGCAAGGAGAGGGCAGAGGTCTGGGATGGGGATGCTGAGGCTGCAGGAGGTGAATGGGGGTGGGGTGGGTGTTGGTGGCGGGGGGGGGGTGTCGGTGTCAGGGTGGCATGTGGGTGCAGGGGTGATAACACACTCCGCGATGCTTAAAGTGTTTGTGGGTTGCGGATGGAAACCTGTTCTGCTGGAGCAAGGGGTCAGTCACTATCGTGTTCTTGCAAAATTCAGTCCCAAGCGATTTTCACTACTTTACCCTTTTTAAAAAATTATTATTATTTTTTTTTAAAAAAGGTGACAAACTCAGTGCTTCAGAAGCATCCCTGAAAGCTCCCTCTTGGAGCAGAGGGTTCCTGCTCTTCAGTCTGGGCTGGGAGAAGGGCGCAGTCCTCGCAGCCAGCGGGGCCACCTGTCCGGTGGCCGCTTCTGGTGGCCAAAGCCGGCTGGATTCAGTTCTCATTTTGCAGTTTCCAATTTCTAGCCCTGCCCCCCCCCCCCGTACGTGAGCTGTGGGTGCCCGTACGGCCGAGACCCTGGCGCAGCTCCCCTCCAAACATCCCCATGTAGTGGCCAAAGCCACCGGGTTTCCCCAGCAAATGGCAGCACCCATCTCCTGCAGACTGATGCCGTCTCACCCGCTTGCTCCCGCAGGAGCATCCCATGGGTGCCAGGACCCAAATCCATCCCTTGCGGAGGGGGTCCTGCATCCAGCGCCACGTTTCAGGGCTGGATTCCCATGGGAAAAGGGGAAGTATCTGAGGGGGAAGGCACCGGGATGCTGCTGTGGGTGGAGGGGTCGATGTGGGGACAGGGCAGGGGAGAGGGGGAGCAAGTGACTTTTCCATCCAGGAAGGTCCTGGCTCCCGCTCTGAACCGGGTCCAAGCCTCTCTCTGCTGCAGCCAGCTGAAGCCCAGCGGGAGCCGGCCGAACTTTGTGTCTCGGCAATAATGTCTCATAAAATTAAATGTTGTGTGCGTTGGAGTTCGGTGGATGTGGATATTTGTGTCTGAGCTTGCTCCAGCAGGAACCTTTTGCTCCCACAAGAGCTGAACCCACGTGAATATCCTCATTTCTCTTACTTTTTTTTTTTATTATTTTCTCCCCCCCTGCTCCTTAGGAAAAAGCTTTACCCTGACGATCACTGTGTTCACCAACCCCACCCAAGTCGCAACCTATCACCGAGCCATTAAAGTGACTGTAGACGGACCCCGGGAGCCACGAAGTAAGTGATGTGTTTTATTTGGCAGCCACCGAGAAGCGCGGGGATGGAGGGGGGTGGTTTGCAGGGGGCCGAGCTCTCCGTGACCGAAGGATACCAGGATGCCTCTGTGGCCTGGCAAAGCCAGCCGGGGCAAGGCACCGTTTGCGGAGGTAACGAGACGGTGTTGGTGTGGCAGAGCGAGCCCCAGGAGCTGCGGCAGGCACGGCTTGGCTGCTTTTATTTTATTTCCTCTGCACAGCGGAGCGCGGCCTGTGTCCCTGCTTCTCGCTTGCTCCGACCGTGCTCCGTATCCCGTGGCGGAGGGGAAGGTTTTATAGCTCCAGTTCTCACGGCGGTTGGGACACGGGGAAAATGCTTTGGGCTTAGACAGCAAAAATACAGAGCACTTAAATCTGGAGGTGCGCAGGGCATTTCTGGGGGGGTTACAAAGCCGGAGGTGCTGTGCCCTGCTTCGGAGGCTGACTTGCTGATTATTAAACTAAAAATGTTTGCAGGTTCCCTCTGCACTGTGCTTGTATTTGCCTGTCTGTCCGCACGAGCCCAGGAGAGCTCGGCGAACACCTTCCCCTTTTGGTTAGCAGCGGTTTCGCTTTTGGGTTGTCAAAGGCTCCGACTGGCAGCGGCCGGGGGCTGCGTTGCTCGAGAAAACCAAAGAGATGATTTAACCGCAGAAATGTCTTTTTGTTTTGATCGGGTCGGCTCCCTTGGATACAGGACGGTGCCTCTTGGTTGAGGGTGGCTCTTTGCAAAGGCGGCCGCGAACCCGCCTCGCTGGGTTGGTTTTCGGTGTCGGGCTGGTTTGAGCTCACCTTGGCATCTCCCGTGATCCGAGGAGCGTGGGGAAATGCTCCAGTGCGGTCGGCCGGAGGAGTTTCCTTCTACCATGAGTATTATTTGCTCTGTGGGACCCCCCTGTGCGGTGGAACTTCATCCCCAGGGCCCCCGTCTCCAGCTTTTTGCTCCGGCTTTGCCTTCCTGCTCGCTCAGCACCACCCCGGGGACTATAAAGCAGAGTTTGTTCCCTTTGCGTGTAAAGCTGTCAGTGTCCAAATTGAAGGGAAACGGTTTGATCCTTCTAAATATGCTTTAGAAAATATTTTCTGTTGATGCTGTCGTTGGGCCATCGGGGCCCCTTGATGTCAGGCCAGGTGGAGGCTGTTACCTCGGCGAGGGGGTTTTTAATTTGCATCGGGGTTTGTTGGATTTTCTTCCCCCTGGATTTTTATTTTGGAGCGCGAGAGGCTTTACGGGAGCTTTTGCTTTTTGCAAAGCCGGCACGCAGGCGATGCAATGCTGTTGGTTTTCTCTTAAGCCAGAAACACAAGGCAGGTCCCTGTTGTGGGGCTGCTGCGGCGAGCAAACGTTGGGTCGTGGTGGGTGCTGCAGCTGCTGGGAATGGGCTCAGCCCGGGGCTGGGAGGGGAAAGCAGGCAGGGTTTGGGCAGGGAAAATTTCACAACTCTTCCAGGTCAGGAATAGAAACCAAGTCTCCTGACTCCTGGCTCAGCCCCTTATCTGCTGCATCAGATTGCCTTTCTAATAATAATAATAATCAGGAATACATAAATAATAATACAAGGCGAGATAGTTACTACTCTTAGCGTTTGGTTTGCTCTGACTTCACCCATAGCCAGCGCTCGCCAAACCCCCACTGAATCATACCTGCTCCTCCTGAATTTCAACAGCTTGGCCGATCGCTCCCGATCTTTAATTTAAATTTTCTTGATATAGAGGCGAAAGCTTCGTAGCCAGGCGGGGAGCTGGGGGCTGAGCCGTGGGCATGCCCACCCTGCGCTGTTTGGGTTGGGGCCGTGCCTTCGTTTGGCACGATTAGGCAAAACCGGAGGACGGAGCGGGTTGCCCTGGCTCTGGCTTCGCGTGCCCGAGGGATGCCCTCCCTGGGACGCTGTCCCAGGCTGCAAGGTCAGCAGTTTTCTGCCTTTTTTTTTAAACTTTTTTCTTTTTTTCTGATTTGTGGACCTCAATATGTTTGTGCTGGAGGCGTAGGCTCCTTAAGGAGGTCTGTGGTGTTTATTTGCTGTTTATGTCCTTGCCTTGTGTGGACCCTGAAGGTCAATCTCTTTCCCAGCCTGTAAATTGTCAGTCTAAGGAGTTTAGACCCAAGTGGTGGTTTTTCATTTGTTTTTAATTTTTTCAGATGAGCATAGATTTGTTGGCAGTGAAGGTCGTATTTTAATTCCCAATTTGACCCTGGGAATTAAATTCATCATTGATGAAAATCAGGTCTTGCAACGGAAGGAAAAAAAAAAAAATACCTGAACCTGAAATTAAAACAAATACCCTTAGCCCTTCCCTCCCTGCAGTCCTCTGCAGAAACCCTTGGTGTGGAAATACTGGCTGCAAAATGATCCGGGCTCGTTCGTGGAAACCCAGCGTGGTTTTCCCAGTTAACTTACCACTGGGTGGCTCTCCGGCATAGCACCCCTCGGTGCGCCGGCACCCCCCGAGCTCAGCTCACCGGCCTGCAGCCGGAGCCGGTAAAGCCCCGGTAATATCCACCTTTGGCCAAAGACGATGGCTCACGCTGCCCTCCCCTGCTTGGCTTTGGGAGGTGAGAGCTGCCAGCAGGAATTGCAATTTTTTATGTCTGTATATATACTTTTTTTTTTTACTTATATATATGGGAAATACATGTCTGTGTGTATATGTGCGTAAAAAAAATATGTATTTTTTCCCCTTCTTGGCTGCAGTGTTGCAAATGAGTGGGACACGGTGTGTGTTGGCTCCTGTTGTGCAGGATCAGCGGTGGCCGGGGCTGGGGAGGGGCTGGTGTGAGCGGGTAGAAAAGCACCCGTAATGTGGAAAGAATTGTCCATTTGTCTTGGTATCCTGGGAAAGCCCTGGGCATCATCTTCTCAGATGCGGCAAAATTCTTCCAGCAAATGTTCTCGTGGGGTTTTTGGGTCAAACGCGGCTGGGCTCCACGCCCCACCTCTGAGCATCCCATTCATCTTCCACCCCTGCCCCATCGCTTCATCTCAGCCCTTGAGCGAGTCTTTTAACTAAAGCTGCGCCCAGAAAAACTTCTGAGGAGTCTGAAATCGAGTCGAGATGGGTGAGAAATCGCAGGGAAGCGGGTGACAACCGGAGCCCCTCGTGGGGCTGAGGGACAAAGCCTGGATGGGGGGACCAGGAGAGGAGGACCACGGGGCTGAAGACACCCAAGCGGGTTCGGTTGAAGGACCCGCAGCAAAGCGAGGAGCAGCGCCGGGGCGTGCGTGGGGCTGAGAACGGCCGTGGCTTTGGCCAAGCCACCATCTCGGCTGCTTCGCTGCAGTCCCCAAGCATCCCCTGCAAAGCCATCACGCAGGCTCTCTCCGAGTGCCTCGCTTGCTCAGAGATTTTTTATTTTATTTATTTTTTTCCCTTGTGCCCAGGCTCCTTCTGGGTTAGATCTGGAGAGAAAAAGGACATTTTTTCAAGTTGACACCTTAGCGCTAAACAAATGGCGCAGCGGGTGCCAAGTGTTGACATACTTTGTACAAACAGGAAGTAATAAAATATTTGAACTTCCTGTGGAATTTCCTTCTTTTTTTTCCCCCTTCTCTGCAACTCTTTATTTAGCAAGAGCCTGACTCGGCCGAGCTGCAGTCCTGGTGCAAAGCTCTCTTGCATCCACAGCTGCTTGCAAAATAATCCACAAGAGGCAGAACATGGAAAAATGGATAGCTGGAAGCTATACGGGGATGTTTAGTCTGTTCCTGGGTAAATGGGAGCATCTCCAGGGCCTCCCCCATCACACCCACCTGCTGGCTGCCTTCCCTTTCCCCTCCTTTTCCCTTCCCTTTCCTTTTCCTTTCCACTGCTGTCACTTTTGCTCGCCTCTCAGCTCCTCCTTGCAGCACCAGCCCCTCCTTGCCCATCTCCTGGGAACTCTTTTGCAAAGTCCTTTTCTTTCCCCCCCTTTTTTTCCTTTAAATGCCCCCTACCCTTTGACTTTTTTTTTTTTCCTCGCTGCCATTCAGTCTTTCTTAACCTCTCTCCCCCCTTTCTAAATCTCCTTTGCCCTTAACCCCTTGTTTCTGATTTCCACCCCATCCCTGCTGTCCTGGCCACTGTGTCCAGGAGGAAAGGGTGACCAAGAGGACTTGATGCCCGACCACAACCCTTACGGGGAAGCACACCTATACCCAGCCATGCTCGCCCGGGGTAAAAGCCATCGCTCTGGCTGTGAGCGTGCACAGAGTCCCGTGTGCCGGTGCTGGCGAGGTGAGAAGGGGGTGCAAGGATGTGCGGAGCCATCTCCGCTTGTAAGGGGAGGGCTTGGACCGCTTTGAGTGTAAAGTTGCTTTCTGAGGTTTAATGCTGCATAAGTTCGGGTGAACGGAGCTGGTTTTCTTCCCCCAGCAAAGAAGGCGAGTAGAGGGGGGAGCAGGATGCTGGAGCGAGGCGTTGGGGGTGCAGCCCTTGCCCAGTGGTGCGGAACTCCCCGCTCTTACGTTGCAGTTTAATTTTCTCCTGTCCTGGGCTGAACGATGCAATGGAGGGTGAAGAAGGGAGGGTTGTAGCTTGGGTTTCCACACCTGAAGAGTGAGGGGCAGGAGGGTCCCCGTGTCCCCCCTTGTTGTCCCCTTGGTCACAGCAGCAGTGCGAATGCTCATGGAGGTGCCGGTGATGGTTGTTGGTGTCCCCTGCTCTGCTCATTTTGGGTGTGTATGTCAGAGATTCGGTACTTTCAATTGTGTCCCCACTTGGTGGGACCACAGTGAACACCAGGAGCGTGTCCCCATGCTGCAGCATGGAGCAGAAAGGGGCTTGTGGCTGGGCTCCCCCCAGCCAGACAAGAACATTTCATATCCCCCCTCCATCGTGGCCCTGCAGGGTTTTTCTGGCTGGGCCCCATCCTGCACAGGCACGAGTCCCCTCTGTGGCTGCCTTTCCTTGCCAGAAGGCTCCTTCCCCCCATATCCATGGGGAGGGAGCAATGGGGCCACGGCGGGAACGGTGTCACCGTGGAGGAGACGGTCCAGTGGCTGCTGCTCTGGTTAACCCCAGCACCCGCTCCCCTCTTGCACGGCACGTAGCCGGTGGGTAGAAAGGCTTCTCACCTCCCACAGCTCTGAGCAGTTTCCAAGAACCTCTGCTTTTTGCTTTCGTATTTTTGAGAGCCTCAGCTGGGTGAGGGTTTCCCTCCCCACCTGCCCCCCGTGCATGATGTCAGCCTGAGCCATAGCCCGGCCCCGCGCTCTCGGACGGGAAACGAAGAGTTTGGGATCTGCAGAGGGTGGAAACCCCCGTTGTCAGTGCCTGTGCAAAGGTGTTAGTGGCATCTGTGTCCCCAGGGTGCTGGTGGTTGGTGGGTGCAAGGCTGTGACTTGGGTGCTGGCTGCCCTTGAGCACCCCCTGCACTGGGGGGGGCTCTGGGCTTCAAGGACAGGGCAAAAAAAAGGCAAAAAAAAAAAAAGGGGGGGGGGGCGGGGAGAAAGCTTGATTGTAAGAGGGGGAAAATCCTGTCTGTAAATCCAGCCTGAAGAGGCTTTGCCACTGTTAGCAGTGGGGTGCTGGGGTGGCTGCAGGAGGAGGGTGCCTGTGGCCCCCGCTGTATCAGCACTTACTGGGGATGACACGTACCTCGCTGTGGCTTCTCTATCCATCTC
Source organism: Grus americana (assembly GCF_028858705.1). Classification (NCBI taxonomy): domain Eukaryota; kingdom Metazoa; phylum Chordata; class Aves; order Gruiformes; family Gruidae; genus Grus; species Grus americana. The sequence goes on from NC_072874.1 coordinate 4,806,383, forward strand.
GAAGCCGTGCTGATAAAAGCGGCGCCCTGAACCACCCTGTCCTGCATGGGACCCACCAGCCCAGACACACCTCGGCACCGCTGCCCACACCCCCGTATCTCACTGCCTCCATCTCGGTTCTCATCCCACGCCCAGCGTCTCGCTGGCCCCGGCTCCCCGAACCCCAATGCGTCCACAAACCACCCTGAAAAAACCTTTCTCACTTTTTAAATTTTTTTTTAAAACTTAAGGTGCATCTGAAACCATTTTTCTTGAGTTTTGAGGGGTCTGTGCTGTGGGGTTTTTCCTTTTTTTATTCCTAGCGGATGCTCCAGTTTGAGGCTGAGAGAGAAAAAGGATGTGCAGGACCGCGCTAGCGAGGCAAGCGACCCCCCCACTACTTTCCCTGTCCTTTGTGGCTGTAGATGAGTCTGAGATTTATTACTAGAAATAGCAAAACTGAAACTTGTTTTACTCAGGGAAGGGAAAAGAGGTGCAATATTTCACCCCATTAATCAGAATAAGCTCTGTAGAGGCCCCGGTATGATGCTAACAACTAGAAATCACCAGGCATCCCCTATAAGATGGTGCTGCCCTAATTCAAGCCTCCCATCCTGCCCGATTAGACCCGCAGATTTTCGGCAGCGTGGTGGGAGTCCGAGCACCCGGGGTTTGTGTTCACCACGGGCTGTGGTGGGAAACTTCGGTGCTTGAATTCAGATGGTTGCACGCGTGGAGTCGGTGCCTCTGCACTGGGCTTGACCCCCCCCCCCCCCCCCCGCCCCAAACCAGCTCTGCTCCCCTACACCCCCCCGAGCACGGAGGGGATGTATTTATTTGCAGGCGAAGGCAGCTTGCCCGGAGCCGAGGCCGTGCCGTGGCTGGGTGAGGCCGAAGAGCTGAGTCAGCCCCTCCGCGCTCGCTGGCGCTGGGCTCAGATTTGGGGGGTTTCGGCGGTGGGAGCTTCCCCATGGCGCGACTTTCCGGGCTCCTGTTTGTTTTTGCTGGGGTACAGCAGCCCTGTGCAGACTTGATTCCTATAGAGGTATCGTATTTTCATGCCATAATGGCTTAAATGCCATCAAAAGTACAAAATTGCGTGTTTAATATATTGCAGAATTGGTTATTTCCTTGCTAAGTTTTGGGTTGTAATGTCTAATGGTTTCTGGCGAGATTTCTGACTCCTTGGTAATCGCTTGTAACAAAGAACATCTCTTTAGAGCTTCCCTCATTTGCACTGTTTTGGGGGAAAAAAAGAGAGAGAAAGACGAAGCAGAAACGTTCCCGTTAATCTTTGAGAAAAGTGACCGATCCGAGGAATCCCCCATCACATCCCGGCCCTGCCAGACACTGTGCTTCATGGAAGGGACGTTGGGAAAGGCAGAGCCGCTGTCGTTTGCCCCCCAGCCCGGTGGGATTTTGGCCAGCCCATCTCAGGATGCTTTGTCGCATGGACCTGTGCTGCCGGGGAGGGGGGGTTGTGTAAATCCACGCTGTGCTTCCTCCACATGGGGGGGGGGGGGGAAAGTTGTCTCATGGTTTTGTTATGATTGGAAGTAACTTTGAGAGGAGATGGGGACCTGGAAGAACTCTGCGGGGCTCGGGTGCGCTGCGGGGAGGCTTGGGGCGATGCGTCGTGGTCGTCCGGTAGCCAGCTCCGTGGATCTGGATGGTGAAGTAAAATCTGTAGCTCTCCCGTTCCTGGGACATGGGGGAATCGGGACCTACCGAGTGGCAGACACGGGCGCGGGTCAGCGAGGGACAGTCTGAAAGAGCTGAGGACGAAGAAGAGGGAGTGGGGCGGTTGGACGGGGTTACGGGATGGGAGCCAAAGAGGAGCAAGGGCAAAATGATCCCCTGTTGCCATATTCCTACGGGTCATTTTGGGACCCTGCGGTCTGCAGTGTCCCCAAGGTGGTGACACCCCGTGTTTGCCGCGCCTTTTACCCTCAGAGATCTGATACGGCTTTGGCAAGTGCTCGGAGAAGAGATAATAAATTATTAGAGGGTCTTGCGCTTCTCAGAAGCTCGACTGGAGACCCAGGACGGGGGCTGCGTCGTGCCAGTATTGTACGATTTTAGATCTTTGTCTTGGCAAAAAGGCTTCCTTCTGGGGATGCGTAAAATTTGAACTTGAGATGTTTCTGTAATTAAAAGCAGGCTCAGTGCTGAAGTGCTCCTGTGGGGTGATAGTTTTGGGTATTATTAGGGTCTTTTGTTTTATTCCCCTGCTTGTCCTTAGCTAGATATAAATACACAGACATTTCCCAGTTTGTCTGGGAATTAGAAAAAAAGAAAAAAAGAAGAAAAAAAAGGAAATGGTGAAGAAAAAGGAAAAATAAGAAAAGGAAAAAAAAGACAACTGATTCAATCAAACCAACAAGATAATTTAAATAACTAAATGACCTTGCCACTTCCTGGACAGTTATTTGTTGATGCAAACTTGCTACAATTTCTCTTAATTTCAAATGCGATGCTTAAAATACACAGATTTCCCACTTCTCAAGACCTCTCCCCTTCCCAGGGAGGAAGAGAAGGAAATCCCGAGTGACACTTTCTCACCTGGGATGGGGTACGCGCACGGATGGTTCCCAAGAGCCCCGGCTGCCCCGCGCCTCCTGCACGGAGACCGTCCAGCTCCATCCCACCCTTCCCTGTCCTGTTTGTTCTTTGGAGACAAACGAAAAGCAAACGCTGGCCGGGGCGAGAGGCCGGGAGGATGGCACGGCATCGGTGCCATCGCTGCACGCCCCACCATGCAGCTCGAGTGGGGCACGACGAAGCGCCCGCTCTCCCTTCCGTCGGCCAGATCCCATAAAAACCTCCCTAACGCCCCACTAACCGCGGTTTTGCAGCGAGCGGCCGGGCAGGAGGCAAAGTTTGAGGTCGAACCCGCATCTCCCGGAGCACGGAGGAGACCCGCGGGTGGTGGGGCAGCAGCTGGCCCCGGGGTAGGGAGGGATGAGGAGACGCCGGCGCGAGGCTCGGGGCTCCCGAGTTCATGCAGGAGCCCTTGCAAATCGGTACTTGCTGCGCAGGAGGGTTTCTCTGTTTGTATTCCCATCGCTAATGTGTTTTGATCCCAGCGGGGAAATTTGCACCCTTTGGTATCTGCCGAGACCGTCCAGGGCATTGTTTTCTTGCAGAGGCAGTTCGGGGACCGCTGTTGATACATGCATCGCAAGCAATTATGTTAAACTACCTCCTCCTCTAATTTCTTATAGGCACTGCTATCCAGTTAACCCCTTCGGGGTCCAATCCTGCAGAGACAAGGCGTGGGGGAGTCGGGGCTCAGCTCTGGGGCGTGGATAAAAGTCCCTCGGGGAGCAAGGCAGCCCTCCAAGGGCCGGGCTGTGCAAGACCCCCAGCCCCATGTGGGACCCGCTCGCCCCTCGGCAAGGTATGGGGATGCCCGGTTGCCGGGGAGGGTCTTGCCGAGTGTGCCCCCGGGAGTGCAGAGCGGGGACGGAGGTTGCCCAACCGCGCTCGAAGCAATGGGTTTGCATCGCCTGGGCCTTTGGTGCTGCAGCTCCAGGCTGTAATCCCGGCCTCAAAAGAAGTATTAATAGAGCAACCAAAATTATAGGGGCTCCAGTAAATTCACTCCTCTAATTATTTTATTTGCCACATATAGTAAATTCCACTTCTCCTTTTATAATCATCTGGTGCATAATAACTTCAAAACAATTTCACTTAAAAATTACCAATATTTTTGAAACGAAGCAGTATTGGGAGTCAGACCAGGGAAATTATTTTTGCTCGCGTCGTACAATGAAATCTTTGTTGAAATTGGTTGCAACACCTCCTGGTTTTGAAAGCTTTGGGAAAACCCCAGGGCATGCTTCTCAGCTGGGGTGGAAGAGGCATACCTGCTCCTGCTCTGGCTTTGAAAAGAAATCAGAATCAGAGAAGCGGGCATTGGCGGTGTATTTGGAAGAGATTAAACTGGAGCAAAAGGATCCTCTGGTGGACGGGGGTTGTTTGGAGAATTAAGTTTCATTGAAGGCTTCTTCCAGAAGGATGTCGGCGGTGTTTTGATGCCAGGCACGGGTTGTGCCAGGTGCTGTACGAATAAATAGCAAAATAAATTCCTGCAGGGTCCAGCGGCGCGGCCCGAGCAGAGCTGTGCAAAGGGATGAGCGGGTTGAGCTGGGTGATGGGACGTGTCGGCACTAAACCGGAGTATTTGTGAGCATTGCGGCGAGGATGTTGGTGCGCTTCACTCCTTCACAAAGGAGCAGTGTTTTGCCCCGTGCCTCAGTTTACCCATTTGTAAAGCGGGCAGCGGGTGACGTGGGAGCATTGCACGTATGCGGAGGCTGTCGTCGGTGAGGATTTATCATGCTCTAGCTGGGACCGCATGTTGCAGGGTTATTAACGCAATGCGGCCCCGGTTCCCTCGGGCAGGATTCGCGAGCTCAGGAGGACAGTGCAAAGGGTCACGGATGGGAAAAGAGGAAAAAAAAAAAAAGTCAGTGTTAAAAGGCGAGTTTCATTTCAGGGAAGACACCAGCTAAAGGACCAGAACTATCAAATAAAACCACAAGATCACATCAGATGTCAGGGCAGGACACATCTCGTTTCTCCCTCTCGAAAGGGCTTATCAGCACAACCAATCACTTTAATGATGTGGCGGAGGGAGGAAGAAGATTTGACTCAGAGTGAGATGAAATTTAGTTCCTAAGACCCTTCTCTTCCGCTGCCAGAGACCAGTCACCTGTTCTCTGGCAATCACCCAGAGATAAATCATATCCTGCAGCGGAAGGTGCTTAGACATGAGTTTGCATTATTTTATCTTACTCTTTCCAGTGAATCTTTGCACTGTAGCGAGAGAGAGGGGAGGGAAGAAGAGGGACCCAGAGAGCAGAGAGCAGCTCCGGCGTCCATCTCATCCACCGAGCCCTCGCACCGAGGACGACAGCAGCGGGAAGGCGCTGAGCAGCCGAGCCCCGTGCTGCCGTGCTATTGCGCACGGAGGTTCCTAGCCGAGCACACCCCGAAACTGAGTGCGGGAGCAGGCAGCGGCTCAGCAGCCCTGTGCTGCCTGCAGCCGTGGAGCCCAGCGCAGTCCCCCTGCCTGCGGTTAGCCCGCGCGCAGCTCTGCTTTTTTGGCTTTAGAGGAGCAGCGTTGCAGAGAGGATTAAGGGTGCTGTGCAGGTAGCGTTGCTGCGGGGCTCTCGCTTACAGCGTTGCGTTGTGTGCGCTGGCAAAGCTCGGCAGGAGCTGTAATTATCTGACATACCAGGCAGTCTCTGGAGATGGAGCTTGGAGCTCAGTCCTGGGATCGGGGGATATTAACATTCAAATGTCAGGGCTCGGCTCCAGCTCTGTCCTGGGGCAAAGGGGAAACCCAGCACTTAGCACCCTCAAACCTTGGGAAAGTTTGGGTCTGATCTGGGTTGAGCTGTGTTACTGAGAGCGCAGGACCGGCTGGCAAAACGCTGCCATATCCAGTCGGCTGCCGCGTGGCCCCGCAGCGTCAGATGTGTCTCTCATCCATTAGCTGCACCACGGCACATTCCTTGCACAGGTCTGAACCCAGCCAGTGGTCCTCCCCATCCTGGGCAGAGTATCCTTAACCAGTGTCACCCAAAGGAATTTGATGTGCTTGCCCTAATGGAACAGGTTATTCACTGGGAAAAACCAGCTATACTGGTATGGCGCAGGTCCCATTTCAAGTTGTTAGATAGCAGGCATTAACTCACTGTAAATTGGCATCACTCCACTGATCTACGTAGCGACAGCTAATATATGCAGTTGAAAATCCGATCTCAGACGTGACTGAGGCAATACCAGCTGGATGTACTTGAGATCTGTCTGCTTCCTCCCAAGCACCCAGCTTTGAAATCTTTGAATCAGGGGGTTTGCCTAATTTCATGAGAATTGGATCACAGCCCATAAATGAATTTTTGCCTTCCTGGAAATGGGAGCAACTGCAGAGAAGTCAGCGAGGCTGGTGGGTTTTGCACCCTGTTATGAAAGCAGCTGTATTTCCCGCAGATGTGCACCGACCTGCTAGTTTGTGACACACGGGGTGAAAGTTTCAGATCTGCAAATCAAAACTTTTAAAACCCACCCAATTCACTCTGCAGTCTCAGAGCCAGATTTTCAGAGATCTTTAAGGATGGAAAGATGCAGGAAAGCACTTGCGGGGATTTTCAGCGAGGCACGAGCAGGCTAAATTCTTAAACCTGATGAATTTTGCCCAGTCTGCTGCTGGGAATGGCCCCAGTTTTACCTGTGTTGTAAAGTGCTTTAAATACTTTTTCAAATCCAGAAAGACTCAGTCTCCCCGCTGAAACCCTGGGAATGGGGAGCCCATGTCCTTTAGGGTTTTGTGCTGGAGTTGCATGGAAATTTGGGTGTGATGTTCCTTTTGATTTGAACACGGGCCACGGCTCTTGCATCCCAGGAGGTTTTGGAAATGCTAACCTAAATTTCTGGTTTAAATATCTGAGTTGATGCCCTGCTTTGTTTTCCTTCCAGAGGACTTAGTTTTTGGGTCTCCCGGTGTAATAAAAGGCCACCACAGGATTTATGCGCTGCTTGCACGGCCTCCCATCGCAGGGTGGGCAGGGGGAGAGGCAAAGTCAAGGGACTAACCCAGAAGTGAGAGGAGATCTGGGGCTTGCAAAGCCAGCTAATCAATACCAGGCTGCCTAGAACGAACATCTCTCCCGCTGCTGTAGCTTCAGACAGTAAAAAACCTACTGTAAATGCAACATATCTCTGTGCTTCCTGCCAGCTGGCCAGGAGCCAGCCTATTTCCTTCAAAAAGAGGGATATTTATTTTCATCCTTTTAGAGGCAGCCAATTCATCTCAGACCACCACCAGCTAAAAAAGCTTTATAAATTAGCAGCCTTTTTTTTTTTTTTTTTTTTTTTTTTAAATTCTCTCCCCTACTCCCTTAAATATTATTTTCCTTTCGTTGTTCAAGTCAGTGTAAATCCTCTGCCAGGACATGCGAGCCGAGGCGCATTGCGACACACTCCCCTTTCTCTCCAAGCTGGAGAAAGACAGTAGCGGTAGTGTCTCAGGAAAGCCAGAGGAAACCAAAGCAAAGCCTCGCCGTGACTGATTCTCTTTCCAAATGGCGTAAGCAGGCCAACTTCAAACATGTGAATAATGAGTTATCTGTGCTTGACTTTGTTCGGCAGCAGAAGAGACGGTTCCTTCTAACGTTTTCCTCCTGCTCCCTCCTGTGAACTTCTGGGCTTCGACTTTTAGAGTTGGGCTGAAGTAGCGTTGGCACTTGTTGGCTGCTGCTGCTCACCGGAGCTCAGTGGAGATCTCCGTCATCCTCCATGGAGACGTCATGTTTGAGTCCCTTCCAGCTGCCGGCGCTGCGGGCAGCCCGGTTCACGTCTCCACACTGTCCTCCCCTCCCTCTTTCACTGGCCATGGGCTCCGCCAAACTCTTCTTGGCCGGGAATTTCCCCTGGCGAGTCTCAAGCTGGAGGTGGGTTTCCAGGGAAAACCTGGGGGATGTTCATGTCTTGTGTTACAGGTGTGCAGAGATGAACCCACCCCAACATCTGCTGTAAGGGACAGGCCTGCTGTTCCCATAACACAGGCGTTTCACATGTGGCTTGTTTCTGGAGCACATGCTGGGACTTGAGAGTCTAGCCGAGACTCAGACTGGGAAAAAATTCAACCCTCTATAGAGGATTGGCGTGTCTCTCTGAAGTACCTATTTTGAGGGCTACAAGAGGGATTTGAAAGGTGTTTTGCGCATTGAGCCGGAGTTTTATCCACTTGCTGATTGCTTTCTTGTGGTCCATCCTCATGGACGTGTAGAGACTAAGCCACTGGGTTGCGTGCAGCATGGCTGCATGGGCTGCTCCTGGTGAGCTCCTTCTCGGCTAAGCCGTGGAGTCTGGCTGATAATGTTTGAGCAGAGTCTTGGGTGGAGGATGGTGGGAGCTTGCCGGTGGGATGCTTGGAGCCTTGCTTTGAAGGTGGACAAGTGGGGGGGCTCTGTGGCTGCTGATGGCTCGGCTCGAGCTGCTGCCCCAGCCCATGCTACTGCCTCCTGGTTCTTGTCTCCTCCTCAGTGGAGCTTAGGAAATGATCTGCAAATGTGTGTGTTAATGAATATCCCCCCTGAGCTGAAATGCTCCGGCGTTTCCTTTGCTCCAGCTTGCCGCCAGCGTTTCGCAGCAAGACGCCTGGGGAGGGCCAAGCCACTTCCCACCATCTGCTCTCCCGTCCTTTGGTAGCACGGGGCTACGATGGGGGACGGGGGTGAACGTGACACCCAAATCCGAACCTGTCGAGATTGAAGAGCAGGCTGTGCAGCTCCTTGTCCCTCCCAACTGTAACCCCATCTACATCTAAACACAGATAAATCCCCCAGAGAGTGTTCTTTCAAATAAAATCTGCCAGCTCTGAAATTTTGGTATTACTCAAGCTGTGGAGTTTGTGGAGCCCCTTTCTACCTTTGATCAATGATATTCTGCATCTCAGTAATCTGGGGAAATAAGCTGCTTTTCGTGAACACCGTGGACACCCCCCGCACTGCCTGGAAACCCCATCCAGGTCCCAGCTTCGGAAGCCACATTAGGTTGCACACTCCCAGAAGGAAGAGCAGGGTCTGTTTGGTCTTTGAAATGTTTTAATGCAGAAAGCATGTCTTTAAATCACAGCTTTGAGGGCCTGAGCTCCAGTGCGGCACACACTGTTTCGCTGTCTGCATTCCAAGGAAACACCCAAAACTTCCAGTATGCTTCTTATTACTGGCCTAAAGTGTCAAATTCACGTCGGCTCTTCCAGCTGGGAAGTGTTCAATGGGATCGTTTGTTTGATATGCTGATACAGATCTTGTTATTACATCAGGATCATAGGTGATCTGTCAGTGTTTACATCATGTCATGTTCAATATCGGAGTTCACTGATTCGGAAACCCAATCCAGCATTAAAACCCTTGCGCTGTTAACAAGAAGTGCCTACGGTCAGTAGCTGCCATCATTTTATGGTACTAAGGACTGTCGTTTCCATAAATATTGACCTGCAAGCCAGTGCTAGCACAGATGGAAATGCAGTGCAAAATCTCCAACCCAAAAGTGGGTTTTGAGCCCCAAAATTCACCGGTCGGGGTGATTAAGACTTCTCTGATTTCTTGGGATGAGGTCTGGAGCTGTTTGAAGTCGATTGAAAATCTGCCCACTGGCTTCGGGAGGCATTGAGTCAGTCCTTGGGTTAAGCTAGAAACCACCTTCCTCTTCTCTAAGGTATGAGCTATTGTTCACTTGACGGCATTGGTTTCCTCTCCGTGACAGCTGTGGGTAGATGGGGAAGGGCTTTTAATGAAGCCAACCGCTGCAGAAATTAAAAAGCTCAGGTTGTTCTGATGAAAGAAACCCATTAATAGCGATTCTCTCTTGCGTGACAAAGTCTGACGTCCTTAGCTCTAAGTGACAAGTGGCAGGAAGTCCTGGGGAGACAGCTTGTACCAAAGAGGGTTGGCAGTCCAAGTTGGTGGTTTTTAACTCATTCGCTGCCTTGTTTCATATGGTTTAGTGCTGCAAGGACCCACCCGTGGATACGGGGTGGGATACAAACCGGAGAGGGTCTAGGAGAGCTGGGAAGGGTCCTGATCCCACCACAGCTCTCCTCTGGGTTTTCACTCCTAAATGAGCCCCTGCGTTTGCCTTGACTTATATTTGCATCAAGTTTTCTACTTTCTTTTCATCAGGATAGTTTTAGGTTTTTGGGGTTTTTGCTGGTAATTGCTGGGTCTCCCCACAAACCAGCCCCTTTCAGAGGGTGTAAGTACAGCACTGCTATTTACTTGAGGCTTAAAAACCCCATGGTGCTGTGCCCACGTTCAGACAGCACGGGGACCGGAGCAACCACAGTGCAGCATGATGCAGCCACATGAAGCCCTCGGTTAAGTCGTACAGCTGAATAATCTTTAAAAAACATTATCAACGTAGAGATCACTTGATTTATTTTTCAGGATTTTCTCCATCACATGCCAGATACTACTGCAGGATAGGGTTTCAGCTGAGGTAGAGGCACAGAATTTAATTTCCATTAAATTTCTGTGGAACTTGATCTTTGAAGTCTTTTTGGCTTCTCTGCTAAGCTCTGCCTGAGAAAACTGGTTAAAGCTAAAACATAGACCTATTTTTCTCCTTCTGTGCTCAAAAGTATACTGAAATAATGAAATGTGGACCAAAACAAGACACCTCACTGCACACATTTTCCCCCTTGGGGAAAGCGCAAATACCGTGTGACAGACGCTGCTCACATCTCCGAAGGCCCTCAGGTAACGCAGAGATGCCCAAGGTCTGGGGACGCACAGAGATTATCGGAGATCGTTTATGGTGTTGATTTGAGGTTTCCCTGGTTTACTTCACACAGCAGGGAAAATACATTTTCAAAATACTGCTGGGTTTTGCTTTCTGCTGGGAGTTTGTCCTTACCGAGTTTTCCTCTCTGGCATCAGCGCGTTTTCGTTCGGTTTGGACTTTTACACAAGCCTGGGGTTTATAGAGTTTGGGGGGGATGGTGGGGCTCACCTGGATATGGAGCTGCCAGGGGAGGGTCAAAGCCCCTCAAAAACTGTGGCTGGGGGCGGTTGGCTGTCGGGATACCCGTGGAGCGGTGCCATGGCAGGAAGCTCAGCTGGGAGCATGAGATCCCCTCCAGAGTCGATGCTCTCCCCTCCCGTCCGAGCCATCCGACGTCTCCGCAGACAGCCTGGCAAGTGCAGCCCGAGTGCAACGAGCCAAGCAAATGCGAGATGAGAAGATATCAGACATCAGATTTAAAGAGGGGGAAGTCTGGGGACTTTCTGTGACTTTGCTATAAATTGACACCGAGCTCTCGCTGTGCAGATGTGAGGGAGGAGGGAAGGGGGGGTGTGAGCAAGAGGTGGCTGCGTTTTTCGCCTTTTAAATGCGTTGCTTTTCTTCTTAAAAGCCACCGAGAGCTGAGCTTGACTTGGTGGAAGTTGGGCTGTAGGGCTGGATCTGATAAGGCCCAGCTCTCAGAAGAGCTGCAGAAGGGTTTTTCTTCCCAGCTCCTCTCCTACCTCCCCGGCGTGCCCGCACACCTCCAGTGCCCCCGAGCTCTGCTCTCGATTATGCTGGGATAAGGCGTTCGCCACCTTGGGAAGGTCCTTTCATGGCAGGTGCAAAGAGCTGGGGGTGTTGCGCGGCCGTCTGGCTGCGGCAGGTAAAGAACAAGGAGAATCCAAGGTCTGAACCCGGCACTGATGTAAAACTGAAGCAGCTCTGGCTTCTCTGGAGTCCCTCCAGCTTTGTGCGGGTGTAACTGAGACTGGAATCCGGCCCAGAGAGAGTGAAGCCATTCGGCGATGATTAATATAGTAAAATGCGAAAGTTATGTATCAAGTGTATTTCATGTGCCTCTTGCCTCGGGACAATTAGCATAAATTTAATAATTATTGCCCTGTTCCAGCAGCTGCTACCTAAGGAGCTGGGAGTGCTTTACAAACGCTCATTAGTTGCTGCCCTGCCTGGGGGAGGCAGGTGAATAGTCTCCCCATTTTACGGGTAGGAAAAGAGGAACAGAAACAAGCAAAGTGAGATGGCCAAGGTGCGGTGCCGTGGCCGGGCTGCTCCCTTCCCTCCTCCTGCGCCCTCCTGCTTGGCTCTGGCCCCGTTGGGTGGGCAGAGCTGGGGAGGTGGCCAGAGTAAGATGAGAGTTTATTCTTTGTGCGCTGAGCAAACGCTCTAGAAAATACTTAAAATTCAATGTTTCCTTTGCTGGTTTCCCGGTCACCACCCTGCCAGGAGATGGGGTTTCTCCTGCCTTGCATGTGTCTCCCCTCCTTGTTCGGAGCCAGTGAGGGCTGGTGTAGGCTGGTCGCTCGGGCATGGCACTGGGCATCCTGACCCTGGCGCCCGCATCCTGCTCCTTGACCGGACACTGACTTGCCAGATGATCTGGGGCCTCTTGCGTGGGTCAGTCTGTGTCCCTTCTTCAGCAGGCTTTGTCTGCCGGAACAGCGAGGTCTTCCCATGTGCGTGTGTGCTGTGCAAAGCCCCCGGGGTGCCGATCTCCACCGGGGCTGCCATGCGTTACCCCTGTGCGAATAATAGCAAACCATGAAGACGGAGGCTGCGCTGACTTGGTGTGTAACCAGGGTGCTCTAGCCAAAGGGTAACTGATCAGATATCAGACTCTCTTATCATGTTCCAGGGCACAGACAAAAGCTAGAAGACCAAGCCAAACCCTTCACCGACCGCTACGGGGAGCTGGAACGGCTGCGCCAGTCCATGAGAGTCACCCCAACAACACCCAACCCCCGTGGATCCCTCAGCACCCCAAGCCACTTTGGGTCCCAGGCTCAAACTCCAATACAAGGTAACTGGCTGGATGCCCCAGCCTGGCGTCGCACCCCAAACCCTCGTGCTCCTGACACGGCCAGGCAGGGAGCGGAGCCATCCCAGTCAAGCAAGCTTCCCTCCAGATGGTATTTTAGGGCTGGAGTCCAGCTCTCCCCTGGGTAAGGAGGCCTGCCTGGGGGACAAGCCGGGGGACTAGTTGGGTTTCTTGACTCTGGAAGCCTTTTTGCACCCATTAAATCAGCAGATGGCTGCTGAATCATAAACCCAGGCGATTTCGCTCTGTGCACCATTAGATATGAGGTCTTAGGAAAAACTGAGCAGCTTCAGCAGGAGCGCGAGGGACATCAGAGCAACATACTTTGAATCCAGTAGCTTCTTTGACATGAAGGCACCCGCATAGATGCATCAGCTAGAAAGGGTGTATTATACTTTACATGTAAATCCAAATGGTTTCTTATCTTGTTGCATTGTGTTTATGCCAAGTCTGGTGATCCATCACCCAACTCCAGCATAATTCCCCACACGTATGCACACCTGCATGGGTGCACGCGTGCGCACACACACACACAGGCTTTGCTCTTCCCATATTTGCCGTCAGCATAGCTGAGCCCTCGGGCGTTCCCCGTGAATCTGCATCGTAGCTCGTTGCCAGGAAAGAGGTAGGAATTGCCACCAGACTTACCTGAGAGAGGTCAGTCTGCTAATTCCCGTGCAACTGAATTTCAACCCCAAACTGAGCATTGCATTTGAAAATATCCATCTGCCTTGCTGCTCCTGGCTTTCTGCATGTCTCAGCACAGCCAGATGCACCAGGATGTATTGAGAGATGGTTTCTCCTGTCTGCACGTGAGATGTGCTCCTTTTCCATGCATTTTTAATCTCGGCGGTGTTTTCCTTTGCAAATCAGCAGAAACACTAGTGGGTATTCAAGCGACAATATTTAAGCTGTTTGCATTTTCAGTTTTGGTGAAAAGTGGCCCTTTTGGAAGATTTCATACGAAAAGTTCCAAAAGCCTTTGTGTTGCATCTTCAGAAGTGACGTGGATGTTTGAAAACCTCAGTGTCATTGGCAAAGAGGGTGTCTCAGGCACAAAAACATGTTTGAGAAAGTTACCCAAATTGTAAAAGCTGCCCTGCTCCTCCCAACCCAAAATTACAGTGAAAATTTAATTTATTTCTCATTGAAATGCAAATCTTTATGCTTGGCATTTTCATTGATATTAGCACAGTTTATGAGAAGAACCCGGGCATTTTGTGTAGGATTATCATTTGATTTTCGTTAAAAAAAGCAAGAGGGAGAGAAAGAGTTTTATAGGCTCGTCTCATTGGCTGAGTAATAAAGAAAGAGATTCTTGGGGGAAGAAAAAGAGATGCGTATTTTAAATTAGCCCAGCCCCCTGTAGTGCCAGAAACCCAAAGAGCGTCGTTTGGAACAAAGAATCAGGTGACGACACAAATTCAACAAGAAAAAAAATGAAACTGGCCACAAGCTACCGCCCGTGCCAAATTCCCAAATGTCAAGTGACAGCAGGAGTGGAGACACACAAAATTAGCCATCTAAAATCATTCCTGCGGAGTGAATCCAAAGTACAAGGAATGCTGCAAAAGGCAGTTCGTGCACGCTCTGCTCTTGGCTCCCTTGTTCCCAAGTTGGAGGAACTGTCTTAAAATTACTGTGGGTTCTTACCAGCGTAACTGGGAGCAGAATCAGTTCAGTAACTTTAATCTCAGCCCTGTCCTTTTGACACAATGTTGACTATAACCAATCACAATAATAAAAAAAACCCAACCAACCCCACTCTCTCTCTCTCTCACACACACACATGGCTTATTCACAAAGATCATAATTTCTACCCAAGCAAGTGGAGCCTGGCCCGTGCCAAGAATAACACAGGAGTTAACAGGCCTGTAATTCTCACGACTTGGCACATTCTTAGGTAACACACACGAGAAGCCGATTAGCAAAAAGCATAACGAGATATCGGTTAGGAGGGATGAATGGGGCAGGCTGGAGTTCATCCGGCCCCCGTTATCCTTTACCTGGATGCTTCTTAACCTTAATGTTTTTAGCATCCTTGCATCCCTGTGCAGGAATTAAAATGGGGCCAGCGAGGGCGGAGAGGCAGGTTTTCCCCCTGCGAGCACCTACGCCCAGCAGCCCTCCGCTCGTGTGCCGGAGGTGGTTGGCCTCTCGGTTCTGCTGACCCAGCAGTTTGCACGAATGCTTCCTAATCCACTTCTGGCAAAACCAGGCTGGTGAGCTGAGATGCTCAGAAACAGCTTCGGCCACCGAGGGGGGATTCAGGCACCTCAAATTCCCAAACGCAGCACGTGGAGTTTGGGCTTTGAAGCACACAGACACGTAGGAGACAGTGTTTATCCCTGGGAGGAATTGAGATCCTTTGGAGCTGTGTTTGCTCTGGCCCAGTCCAGTCTTTCCTCCATGGGAGCGAAGGCTGTGGCCGCGGTGGAGATCACAGCAAGGACGCTGGTGCAAATGGGAGAAGGATCTGGCCCCCAGCCATTTGCAGAAGACTTTCAGTAAAGCAGCCCCTGGAGGTTATAAATAGCCCCCATGTAAAATGATCATCCTGAGGTTAAATGGTCTCAAACCAAAAACCTCCCGGTAAGAGAAAACTGATCGTTTCTGAAGGGCATGCCAGGAAACATGGGAGGAGAGCGTGCTCAGCACCGTGGCCGAGCGGGTCAGATCCTGCTCTCACACTGGTTTCCCACTGCCCAGTATCAGTGTAGTTCAGTGGCTTCAGTCTTACTTTACCCCGTGCAGATGGGCAGAGAATCAGTCCCTTCCCACGCCTGTCTGCAAACGGGACAGGCATTGGCATCCCTCCACAGACCAGATTTCATTCCCATTTCCACTGCTTTGTGGGGGGGAAATAGGGTAATTCTGGGTTCACCCCAGTGTATCTGTGATGAGAATCTGGCCCAGTAGCCAGGCAGGTAGGACAGACAGACCCTCATCTAGCACCAACTGGTGCTGCTTCCCTGGCTTCAGCAGAGTGGAGCTGTTTGCCCCCATTGAGGATTTGGCCCAATGCTTCTCTAGTGAGGTCTGGAAAATCTGAGGTTTTGAAATCCCGGCTCTCCCGTCTCCGCAGCGAGACACCAAGCTGTCATTAGGATGGCTTGAAATGGTTCCTTATTATGGGGCATGCAAAGCCAGAGCCTTGCGTGCTTGCTTCATTTTGAGTTTTGTCTTCTAGCTTAAAAAAAAAAATCAAGTAGCTCACAAAAGTGAAGCAAGATGTAAAAGGAACTTGCTGCTGCCCGTCTTCGGCTGCTTCTCAGGGCCCCCTTGCTCTGGGGAAGTGGGAGGGTGACAGACACACGTCCTCTCAGGGAGAACCAGGATGGTCCTAGCAGCCCCCAGTTCTCCGCGCGACACTTTGCCCATGCCCATGTTTCAGCAGTGGTTCATGCTGAACCGTTTTATTTCCATTGCAACAGAGGAGGACCGCCCACGCAGCCGGCTCCTGTGTTCTAGCTTTGTGGTGGAAACATCTTCAACCACTCAAAAGCAATTGTGTGCATTGTCCGGCAACATGTAGGGGCCTTGCGTACATGAGGACAATTGCAAAGTGATTTTAAATTTGATCTACTCAGTAACAGAGCAAGCTGTTTTGATTAATGCACTTAACATCCCCTTGCACGCTCTTCATACTGCTCCAGCGAAACCAAATTCCCTTGACTTCACAGGGAGAGCAGTAAACGCTGGATCCTTTTGCAAACTCCGTCCCGTCTCTCCCAGCCTCAGCATCTGCTGAACAGTTTGGGAGACAGTGTCTTTGCTGGTGAAGAGCTTTCAGATCTCCTGATCTGGAAACTGCTCAGCTTTAACCAGCTTCATTTCCAATCCATTACTTAAAGCCAGTGCGACGTTTTTAACATAGGCCAGTCATCAGCAGAATGCTTCACCATATGCATTTAAAGGAAAATCTCTCTCTCTCTTTTTCTTTTTAAATACATATTTTTAAAGTATTACATTACTTTTAAGAAGCCTCTTGGTATAGGCAGCGAGTGCCCTATTGTTTCCGAAATGCAACGTGGCTGCTCTGAGGTTAAGTCCTGAATTATGGGCCCAGCAAATACACTGAATTGCTGCTTCCTAATCCTTGTCCAGATCGACTTATGGTTTCTTTAAAATATCCGTTTCTTAATGGATAAAAACATTCTACCACGGGCAGAGACTAAATTGTTTCCAAAGGAAGCTAGGCAAGCATTAGTGGGAAGAAAATATATTGTGGGATTCAGCTTCAGCCTCAAAGGAAGGAACACGCTTAAGATGGGTTTCCTGCCTGCTTTCAGGCTCCGCAGCCTTCTGTGCCTATCTTTAAACTGCTTTTCTGCTCCTCTCAATTACATTTGCCCGCTGCGCAGTGGATGTCCCTTAAATGAATGTGGCATGTAACGGTCAAAGACGAACCACAGGCTGGTGCTGGATGGGAGCATCCCCTGCGAGAGAGTCCAAGCGCCTGCGACCGCTGCTTTTGCCGCTGACGTGCAGCCGCCTCCGTCCCCCAGCCGCAGCTCAGGGTGCCAAAGTGCTGCAGTTCCTACGAAAAAGCAGACGAGCAAAATAGCAAGACGAGTTTGCAAACAAGCCTGGCTGAATTTGCCCCAGGCTCCAGGGATGCCATCCTGCCTTTGACCATGAGATTTTCCAATGCACTGGGATCCTCACTGCCAGATTCAGACTGCTGGTGGAGATCCTCCAGCCCGGGGTCCCGCTGCAGGAGGGCACTGCCCACATTGCCGGGCTGCGTGGCTGTGGTACAGCCCGGGATCGGCAGAGCAGGGCAGGAGCCCTCTCTCCTATCACCTCCCTTGGCCTCCCCTATCAGCCTGCTGCTCCGCAGTGGGTTTCCCATGGCAGACTTGGCCTGGTCCAAACCTGCTCGGCAGGCAAGGTGGTCTAGCTGCAGGCTGGGTTGTAAATTCAGCAACTTCCTTTTATGTAGTCAGGGCTTGTTAATTTTTTTTTTTTAATACCCTTTGAATACAGGTAAAGAGCAAAGCGCAGGCAGGCCAGAGGGAGTGCCTGCAATCAAGGGGAGCGTTTCCCGTTCAGCCCACCCACCCGCTCCAATTAGCACCGTTAGCTTATTCATTAGCTTTGCGGGATGGAGCGACGGGGATTGAGGCTGATGCGGTGCGTGCCGGGCAGGGGGATGTGGGCAGAGGAGGGCTCTGGGGATGGCGAGGGGAAGAGAGAGGCTGTCGCGGGAGAGGAAGCTGGGAGAGCCTGGCTTGTTTAGTCTAGCAAAAGGCAGGCTGGGAGCGGAGCTGATGTCTCTGTGTAAATACATCCAGGGGGTAAACATCAGGGAGGGAGAGGAGCTAATGTAAGCTATGAAGGACAGTGCTGGCACAGGAGATGGGGCTGAACTGGCCCTGAGTAAATCCAGGCTGGATGTTAGAAGCAGGGTCCTCCCCAGAAGGGCAGGAAGGGTCCCTCGCCTGGCTGGGAGCATCCTGATGGACCTTGAAGAGTTTGTGGAGGACGATGAGACGTGGTGTGTGATTCACTGAGCTGGGAATACCTGGGAATTTCCCTGCTTCACTGCCCTGCCCCTCTGTACAGACCGGGCAGCTGTTGCCCAGCATATTTGGGGTCTGATGGAAAGTGCTGGGAGAGGACCCAGGAGAGCGGAGTTAAGGTTTGCGATGCTCACTGGGGTAGGTTTGGGGGCTGAGTATGTCTGCAACAGCAGCACACGGTATTTGAAGAGAATTGGAAAACTGAGCAGCAAATGTGCTAAGCAATCTTGAGGTGGTGCCTGGCGATGCTGTGATAAGCGACATGTGTGGTGGTGTGTTTTGGTTTGGGGTTGGTGTTTTGTTTTATTAAAAAAAACTGTGCAGAGGAAGTACTTGCACCCAGTTTGTGAGCTGGTTCTATCAGATACAGAACAATTGCTCCATGGGCGTGTAACAACGGATGCTGTTCACACCCTCATTTTTTTTTTTTCAACACCTCCCCTCCTCCCTCAAAATAAATTTTTGCTCTATTTTTCGTGGGGTAGGAGGAAGGGGCTGTTTTCTTTTTTAGTTGGCTCTGACTTGGAAACGAATCAACTTGTTCACATATGTGACAGAGGCGTGAGAGCGTGCCTGCATGCGTGGGTGGGGAGGAGACCGGCACCTTCTCTAGAGATGAGCTGGGTCTTCAGAGATCAAATGCATCTCCTGCACCTTCCTGTACAAAGCAGATTCTCTCCATCTTTGGCCACCTGCCTCTCCGTGCTCCCAGATGGAGCCGTTTATGATCAGGGGAAGGAATCAGAGAGGAAGAGAGGTCAGAAAAATGCTGAAAGACAACTTGGAGGTCCAAGCATCACAGAAACCAGTAGAGGAAAAACAGCCAAAGGTATATACAGAGAGAGGATTTCTGTCCCTGCTCCGTCTCGCACATGCCTGCTTATTATATACATAAGCATAAAGTATCATTAGAGTTTACATTGTCGTCAATCATCATGGCATAAGACAGGAAAGGAGGGTTTTTTTTCCCCCGGGCTAGATTTTTCATGACAATTTTGCAAGGCACGTGTATGCATATAAATAAAACAGTGATATATGGCCAAGCTGAAGATATTTATATATTCTATACACTTGGAGAGTGCCACACTATCAAGTTCCCTTTAAATTTCCTTTATTCTCTCTGTGTGCACCACACACTGTGTATTTGTGTGTGTTGTTTAATGTACCCACATGCTTAGGTTTATTGCCGACTTTATTCAGTAAGCCACTGCGTGTTCCCCACATCTCTAAAATAGGGACCAGAGAGTGATACCCTGTGTGCTGTGGAATTGCTCAGGTTCCATACGTCACTGCGCGGTCCCCGACGATCCAATAATCTCCTCCTACCTCTGTACGTCGAGTCCCGGAGCTGTGCTCTGCGCACATGCCCTGGCTGAGCTTGTTCAGTTGTCCCCCAAAGCTCTTTCCATGCTGCAGCACTGAAGAGGCCCTGCCATTGCTGCCCTTTCCTCTCCCCAGGCAGAACAGGTATTTTCCTGGGTTAGGAGGCTGAGGAAGCCCCCACTGCTTTGCTGCACTGGATGCATGTCGGTGCCGTTAGTCCCTAAAACCTCTCACAGGGTGCATTGCCTTGGCTCCACGATGGCTTCCAAGGAAGTCCGGGCAGATCCACCAGTCCTGACCCAGCAAGGGACCAGTTTCACTCCATTCAAGGCAGCTCCCAAACCCAGCGTGGTCTTAAGGGAGGCGACTGAACACACCCAGAGACACTCTGTGGTCGGCAGCCTCACGAACCGGCCTCCCCACCTCCATGCTCACCACCAGCCCTCGCCATCCTGCCTGGCTCTGCCGCTGACCAGCCGAGGTTCAGCTCCCATCAGAGGCGGCTCTTTGCATTTATCTCCTTGCCATCCACGCCAAGAAAAGACCCATATTGTCTCCGAGGCGAAGAGAAAGCTGCCGTGTCACTTGAGTGCGGTTGTTTTATCTGGAAAGGGGCTGAGCGGCTTTGAAAGCCTGTTTCTATCCAGCTCCACGTGCGGGGGGACTTGGGGGTCCTCAAAATGTGCAAATTGCAGCTGCACAATTAAACAACGGGGTGTGTCCCGGCCTCCGCGGTCCCCTGGGCAGCACAGCCCTAACGAGGAGACAGTGGCATTACTAATCAGGGCTTTGACCTTTACATGGCTTTTATTTAATACACATTCCACACTTCCCCAAACTCCCATCCAAAACATTGACATTTCCGCTGATAGATTGGGTCAGATTTTGGAGTAGTTGGGGGACTCAATTCACTCTTACAATGGTTAAATTCTTACAGCTAAATGGGCTTATTCAGTTAGTGCAGCAGCTGGTGTGATTTCGAGAAGAAAATAAACATTTCCTTCAAATATTTTGATTGGCAACTGGACAACTGAAATACTCAAGCTCAGATTGCCAGGGTCCAAAAAAGCAAATGGGGGCTGGACGGCGAGGAAGCGAGGCAAACCGTAGTAAATCCTCCGAGGCAGCACTACCACGCAGATGGTGTGTGTGAGATGCGCTAAGCTCTGCCTGTGCTGGGGAAGGGGACAGTGAGATGTGATTTTTGAAGCACTTTATCAGCTGTGATTTTGAAGGCAGCGCAGGGCCTGAGCGTACAGCTTTGCCTGCTCCTATTTTCCTGGCGTTTGCTTAGTACATTGCTTGCTCCGGGTTGCTGTTTGATGGCTGGCTGGGCGTGACAGAGGGTTGCTTTGCTGCTGAGTTAGGTGGTAATGGCCATGTTTTATTTGGACCTTGCTGGGACTGTTTCAGCAGGGATCTCCTCGGACGCAGGGCAGGAGGGCCAATGCCCCCGCATGAGGTGGCGGGCATAGGGCTGTGTGGCTCCAAATTGCATGGATCCGTGAGGTGGAGGGACAGCTCTGAGGTGATGGCACTGAGATGGAGAGGGGCAGCCCTGAGGTGAAAGCTGAGATGGAGAGGGGCAGCCTGGAGGGGCAGCCCTGAGGCGAGGGCACTGAGATGGACGCACAGCCCTGAGGCAAAGGCTGAGAGGGAGAGGGCCAGCCTGGAGATGATGGCACTGAGCTGGAGGGGCAGCCCCGAGGCGATGGCTGAGATGGAGAGGGGCAGCCCTGAGGTGAAAGCTGAGATGGAGAGGGGCAGCCCCGAGGCGATGGCTCAGATGGAGAGCGGCAGCCTGCAGGGGCAGCCCCGAGGTGATGGCGCTGAGGCGCAAGGCCCCGCCGTGAGGACGGCAGCGAGGCCGGCGCGGCCGCGGCTCCCTCTAGCGGCCGCCTCCCTCCTCCCGCCGCGGGCCCGGCGGCCGTTGCCCCCTGCTGGCGGCGGGACGGGCCCGGCCGGGGCTTCCCCTCAGCCGGCGGGCGCGAAGGCGGCAGCTTGTCCCGGCTCTGGGCCCTGCGGGGAGCCGGGATCGTCGCCGAGCCCCGCGGCGGGCCGGGCCGCGTACAACATGGCGGTGGTTAACGAGGAGACCCCGCGGGGAACCGCTCTCCGCCAGGCAGCTCTGTGCCTTGGCCCGGCGACGGCCGCCTCAGCCCTGTGCCTCTTTGTAACCTCAGACTGGTCCTAGGAAAGCCTGGGCTTTATTCTGGGCCAGACTTAAAGCCCCAGACCCAGCTAAGATGAAAGTGAGTTGCTCACGGTCGCTTGGCTGCCCCAGTCGCTCCGCAAGGCCGTGGGTTTCCCTGGCTGGGTGGGCACAGCCAAGGGATTTGCTTTCTAAGGGGCTTGCACCCCAACGCCCAGCTTTAGGGAGACCCGCAGAGTTCTGTCAGAGACCGGCGGCTTCAAAGCCTGGCTCCTGGAGAGCTCGCCCGCTGCCCGCCAGTGGTCTGTAGGCAATAGCCGCAGCGTTGCTAGACCCGACGGTATCTCTGCTTTGCTCGTCACGCACGCAGCCTGTAATTAACACTCTTACACGCTTGCGTCTAAATTAGTAGCAAGGACCCATTGCCAAACGTTGCAAGTTCAGGCCAATAAAATGTAGCCTTTAAAAAAAAAAAAAAATCCTTTGAGTGCGATATAGAGGAAAAGTGAAATGTGCCCTGAGCACTTAGGTTTTATTTCAATTTGCATTTTATGGAATATTATTTATGGGCATGTGAAAGCTAACGAAGGAGCATGGTCTGATTGCTGGAGATTGTCAGCTGCTCTGGGGAAGGTAGCGAGCAGCAGTCTGGGTTTTCTGGGGCCTGGGGAGGATTTAGAGACTGCTTTCTCCCAGTGTAGGGAAAACAGTCCAACTACTTGGACCGCAGTGGCCAGGCTGCCTGTGTGTTAGGAGGCAGCATTCAGAAAGTAACACTTTTTCTCTCCAGTCCAAGTTCAGCCGGGATTTTTGCCCCATGGTCCAACCTTATCCTGGGATGCTGCTGGATTGCTAAAGCTACAGGCTCTGGTCAAGCTGCATGTCACAGAGCTGGTCTCCAAACCTCAGCTCACAGCGGCTGACAGCAGGTTTTGGTGCTGCTTTTGCAGTAGCGTGGCTTTGGGATGGGGCAGAGCGTCATGCTGAGATGTGAAATCAGGTTGGTTTGGTCAGTTGTGAGCATTTTTCGCAGCGTTTCCAGCCAGCCCAAGCACGCTACCCCTCCACATAGCATGCAAGAGGGGCGGCCCTGCGGCTGGGCAGCCGCTTCCACGCTCGGCCTGGCTGCATCCAACCCCGGGTGTGTGCAGAGCGGTGCGGTTCATGACAGCTTTGAGCTGCTCCTCTCTTATCTCACACCAAAGCCGCAGCCACGTTCAAAAACCAGGTGCTCCCCCGCCTTTCTCCTCCATGGAGCCTGCGTGGGAAGGTAGGCGCTGCCGATCGCCCGCAAAATGGCTGGAGGGGAGGGAGGAACCTCTCCTCCTCTTCTCCTTCCAGCGGCCGATGGCTGAAGGACTCACTGGGGATGAGAAAGAGGGCTCAGATCAAATCCCCTCCCTATCTCCTCCTCCAGAGCATGCCCTTGCCACTGCTTACCTGGAAGGGATTAGCTCGAGTATTTTTTCCCGGGGAAATGCTGCAGGGTGCTGAACACCAGCCCTGAGAAGTTAAAAATGCTTCATCATAATAAATATATCTAAACCACACATCCCTATGCATGCATAGCAAATGTACGATCATATGGATGTGTGTGTCTGTATGTATATGCATATCTAAAACCAACAAGCATATTTATTGTACTCATCTCACACATTTTCTTGCTCTGTGTCAAATGAAAATCCAGCCGGTGTGACCAAAAAAAAGTCACTGAGGCTGGATGACATCCACTGCCAAAGCAGAAAGGCGCGATGCCCCTGCTTTTAACAAGGGAAAAACGGGGGTCTTGGAGGCAAACCGAAAGGATGAAGAGCCACCTCCAGCTGGCCAAGGCTTTGAGCTCGGTGTACCAGCCCAGCGCTTTGGGCTAGAACTGCTCTTTCTAGAGCTTGTCATCTCACGAGGGGTGTTAAAAGGCTGAGAAAGGTGCAGTCGCAGAGTTTCTAGCCGTGTCCTCCTGCATAACCAGTGCCAGAGCTCGGAGCAGGCCACTGAGGTCTTAAGGACAAAGGTTTCGCATCTCTCCTTGGAGAGCAAAACTCATTTCTCTCTGTCTCAGACGTGCCAAGGCCAGAGGTGTGCTGGGCTCTGTAAGGAACTGGCACCAGGCTCAGGAGAGCTGAGAGCGCCACAGAAAAGCCTCGTGGTCCTCAAAGGGTCTGCTAGTCTGGATTCCCACCTCTAACTTGGGCTTCCCGCAGAAGGATGGGACCCGGCAGCACCAGGCAGAGGTCCCTTTCCAGTTACAAGCTGGCCGTGACCCACTTTGGGTTTAGACCCCCCAGGAAAAGGCATGGGGGGGGCTCCAGCATCCGAGGGAGCTGCGTTAACATCCCCACTGCGCTGCCCCAAATCTCCCTTCCCCCAGCAGAAGAAACTCTGAATTTCTCACTCTCTTTATCCTCTTGGAAGGAGAAAAATACACAGAGAAATCAAGCAGAGGGATATTGTGGCTCCTAGCTTGGGAGTTTTCAGCTGTGTGTTTATCAGCTCCATACCCTGATGGTATCAGCACGAACAGGCCACCCACAAGAAGGCTTAGCAGGCTGGTCTGGACTCCAGCTTTTCTCCTCTGTCTCCGTGTGTGTGTATATACACCACCGACTATCTCGGGGACCAGCCGTCTGGGGCCTGCGTCCATTTATTTACTACACAGCTGATGTAATGGCTAAACATTTTTTTTTCTGTGTTTATGGGGTGTGTTTTTTTAATCTGCCAGAGATGAATAGACCCCTAGAGAAGTCAGCTTAGTCGTGTCCCTTCTTGGATAGGAAACAACAAATTTTAGGGCAGGAAATGGGAACAACTTAAACAAATGGGTTTGGGATTTTTGTATTTAAGTTCCCCAGCTCTCTTCCCTGGCAGATCCAAGATATGCTTTTCAATCTGAATTCAGTTCCTTGGGCAGGGGATGGCCCAGGCTTTAGGACAAACTCTACAAACCTCAAGGATAGTACTCTAACCACCCGCTTTCTTCTTCTACCCCAACAGGCACGTCAGATCTGAGCCCCTTCTCTGACCCCCGACAGTTTGATCGCTCCTTCCCGACGCTGCCGGCTCTCACCGAAACCAGGTTCTCCGACCCGCGGATGCATTACCCCGGCGCCATGTCCGCTGCCTTCCCTTACACCGCGACACCCTCCGCCACGGGCATCGGGGGCATCAGCATGACCAGCATGCCCACCACAACGCGTTTCCACCACACTTACCTGCCGCCCCCTTACCCCGGCTCCACACAAAACCAAAGTGGACCCTTCCAGGCCAACCCCTCTCCCTACCATTTGTACTACGGCACGTCTTCGGGCTCCTACCAGTTCTCTATGGTGGCAGGGGGCGAGCGCTCGCCCACCCGGATGCTCTCTTCTTGTACAAGTGCCTCAGCGGGGAACAACTTAATGAATCCCAACCTGGGCAATCAGAACGACGGGGTGGATGCGGACGGGAGCCACAGTAACTCACCAACGACCATGACGACTACTGGGAGGATGGATGAGTCGGTCTGGAGACCCTACTAGGAGGAACTCAAGTGGGCAGCGATATCTTTACCTTAATCAGCCACCGTTACGTTACTCCTTTTGGTAGTGAATAGAGCAAAATGATGCCTAGGGAAAAGGTAAACCAAAGTCTCCCAAATCAAAAGCAAACCAGGATCCTCTGCATGCAAGCACGGGCAAACATCAAGCGAAGATGGACCAGGACCTATGTTACATTTCAAGATGAACGTCCACGAGCCTTGAAGTTGTCGCTTGATGTGGTTCCTTTCGTATGTTTTAAGTATGTGGATTGTACATAGGGAAAAAAAAGAAAAAGGACTTGTGGAATCAGATGTTTGTTTCTTGTTTCTTGCAGAACACTTCTCAGTCATCTCACTCGCACCCTCTTCCTCACACAAAGCATTCAAAAGTTATGGAAAGCTCACCCTTCTTCTGCAAAATGTTTCAGAGAAGAGAAAGGACCAGGGAGTTGTCCAAGCCATCTCTCTGCCAATGCAGGAAGACTGAACTAAAAAAAAAATGAAAAAAAAAACAAACCCCGAACCAAAAACCTCCTGTTGTCTCCTCTTCTTCCCTCCCCACCAGTGTAGGGCCCCTGACCACCAAAGAGCTCCGGGACGACACCAGAGCCGCGCGTGGCACGTGAGAGTCTGGTTTACAGCACAAGCGTGGGGACTCGGGCAGGCGCGGGGGCTGCGTGCTCCTTGCGTGTCGGCCGGCATCAGCCATGTGAACAAGAGCTGTGATGTGATTATTATTATTTGTTGTTGACGACAGAGGTTGTATTGTTCATTTTTGTCATTGTCGTCATTTTTAAAACAGTAACGTGGTTGATCCCATGCCTGAGAGACCCCCCTTTCCTGTATGTTTACATATGAGATGTACTTTTTATGAGATGTGTTTTGTTTTTGTTTTGTTTGCTCTTTCGTCCTGACCTCACCATTCAATTCTTTGCTCCTCTTAGCAAATCTCAGCGATGGTGGCTGAAGCGAAGGCAGCGTTCAGGACAATCCAAGATGTATGAGATGCACTTCCAAGCGCGTTAGCTGCAAAAGGGACTCGGGAGCCTTTGGCATGACCCTGCCACCGGTCTCTGGGTCTTCCTTTCATCCTCTCTGAGTGGCGACACATGCAGCTGGTGGCAAAGCATCATATTTCTCTTATGATTCTTTCCCATGTTTTCACCCAGAGCGGATTGACACATGATGACTTTTTTTATTAAGAAACGACTTAACACTTGTCAGTTCATACTGAAAGCTCTAACTGAGATTTGGAGAAAGGAGCAATTTCTACTCAGTCCCTTGGTGGTGGGAATATTTCGAAGCAAAGTTATCTAACATTTTCCTTCCCTTCACCCTCCTTTCCTTTCCCCCGAGTGCCCCAGAGCACGGGTATCTTGCTGTAGATGAATAAGCTGAAGAAGGGGCAGTAAAGGTACCACGAGCCCATCGGTAGCTGGTTGCATCTCGCGGCATTTGGAGGAACCAGGTCTCCCAGGCACCGCACACCCTTGTAGCTGATACCAAAGAGATCGCAGCCTGAACGGGACCGTGACGGGAGGTCGTAGGCAGCCGGAGGGGCGGCAGGGGCTCCCCCAAGGCCAGGTTAGCGGCCTGGCTCTGATGCACGTCACAGGGTTGCGTTGCCTCTTGCAAGCCGGCTGTGCTTTCTGCTGGCATGGGAGTTTGGGCTGGTTTCAGGATTCCTCACGCTGGCAGGTTCCTGGGGAGCACGTAACTGCAGTAGCCTCTGCCCTCCGGAGCCTACCCTGCAGCAAGGGGACAGGGACAGTCCCAGATCCCAGTGCCACCAGTAACCAAGCCTTTTTCCTTTTTTTTTTTTTTTTTTGCATGAGCGTAGGAAAACTGAAACGCCACAGCTGCCCCGCCAGCCCCTCTGTCTAAGTTACACCATTACAGCCCTTCACCAAATCTCAGTTGGCAGCTTGTCAGCACTCGGTTGAGGTACAGAGCGTTGTAATTGCACTACCACGTCAAGACTGGAGCAAGACATCCTGGCTTCGTTGGAAAGCTGCGATGACCACTCATGAGTTAAATAAGCAACGAGAACAACTCTTTTAAATAATAATAATAATAAAAAAAGCCCTACCCCAGCAAAACTGCAACCTTCACTTGCCTTAGCGACAGCGAGCACCTCTCCGGTGCTTGCCAGCTGTAGAAACTGGACCACGGCAGCCTGTGTTTTGATGCATTTACGTTTATCATCCGATTGCGCCACTGATTGAAAGCACAAAGAAAATAAGGCATTCGTAGTACTAGGTTAATTTAAGACTGTTCGTAGTGAATTGAAAAAGTAAAATAATAAAAAGAATGGCAACGATGTTATTTTTATGACATATTGTCATGTGAAGGTGTAAATATATGCACCTCTATTGTATGCAAATGGTCACGAGACAGGCCAATGTTTTTTGCTTTGCACTATAATTTGCTTTTTTAAAAAAATGCACAATCGCTTGTACAGTAAAACCCCTTTGTCTGGCTCACAGAATATTTAACTATAAAATCTAATTTTTGGTCTTATTTGTTATAATAATATAATTCTTAAATGTGTTGAAGGATCCAATTCTTAATAATGCTTCTAATACTTGTATGTGCAGGGTAAAATAACAACAAACAACTAAGGAGATGAGAACAAAGATCTTTGTAGATAACGAAGGCTAAAGTTGTTGGGTTTTTTTAATGGTGTCTGATGATGGACATTAAAAAAAAAATGCTAGAGATACCAAATAATGTGGTTATTTGTGTAACATACCAGCCCTACTTGAAGGTAATGCCCTATATTTAATATGTAGCCCATCTTTTTAACCTGTAGCACTTGTCACTGGGGAGGGGGGGAGGTGGGAAGGGAGGGAGAGGAAGAGGAAGAGGAGGGTCTGCTCCTGTTGAAGTCATTGGAAGAAGCTCTCGCTGGAGACGTCTTTGCTGCGCTGGCTTCAATGAGAACAGAGTCGGGCTCCTCTGTGAGCGGGTGGAAATCGCGTTGGTACAAAGCCATAGCAAAGTGGTCGGTTCTGCTTTTCTATTATTGGTGTCAATGTTCTTATCCGATGTATGTGATTATATCGTCAGGCCTCCGTGTAATCATTTTAATGCCTTTCCATGTGGAATAATAAACGTACGGTTACAAGTCTCCCCGGTGCCTTCTGCCTGCTCACTTCTCCCTGGGGGGAGCAATCTGTGCCCCAGTACAGAGGAAGGTTCATCACACTGCTCTTTATCCAGGGTCTAATTCTGGCACCTCTCTGAGCATCCCGGTGCCCGGATCGGGTGTCTGGGGGGGGATTCGTGGCTGCTCTCCGCCGCAGTTTGACCCGAGCAGGCGTTGCGAGGGTGTGCGGGGAGGAGGGCAGGCAGGTGCCTTCGCAGGGCTGCAGGGAGGTGATGGAGTGTGTGTGGGGGGCAGACACCAGGCTGTGAGCTCTGAGAAAACCCCCTTAGGCTGCTCCAAGGTGGGTCTGGACCGCTCACACTGCGCCAACTAGACCTGGCAGGTGATCCCTGCATCCCCAGCCAAACATCCCGCGCCCTGACCGCTGCCTGTCATCGCCGCGCCGCTTCCTGAGACGCAAAAGTTCCGGCACAAATCCTAACCAGGACCCAAATTCCCAGGCGGTCCAAGCCCAAACCCCTTAGCACTCACCACTCGCCTCCAGAACCCAAATGACAGCTGAAAAGCAAAAATAAATAAAAAAATCCCAGCCTACAATAGCATCTGATGCCAACGCGCTGTAGGCTGGGGGCACCCGAGGAGCCAAGCCACTCAACGCGAGCGTTATTCATGAGCCCAGCAAAGGCAACGGCAGCGGCGTGCCGGGGCGATGCCAGCGCCTTCCCCATCGAGCGGGGTTTGTGGCAGACGTGCTGGAGCCGATGTTCTACTTCTCCTTTGCAGCAGCTCTGTAAGCGTAGCCCTTAGCGGCGTTTGCACAGAAAGAGAAAAAAAGAAAGAGCAAAAAAAAAAATAAAAAGGAAAAGCCCGAACAAAACCACAATAAATGCTAATATGGGTGAGAACCCGGCTCCGCAGCCCTGGCCAGCGGAAATATGTTTCAAGTCAAACCCTAGACATACCCGCCTTTTCTTCACAGCTACTGGGAGAGGAAACACCCCGAGGTGTAGCTATTATTTACAGGAACTTTCCATTCCAAATCGATCTGCGCTTTCCTCGCAGCCTCCTTTAAAGCTGCAATGAAAAGAGAGGAAGAGGGGGAAAGGGGAAAAGAAGAGGAGGACAAATAAAAAGGGCTTTGTTGTACCGATGCGCATGGGGTCAGCTGTGGAAAAGGGGTTTTTGTGGGGTGCAGCCCCTCTGCAAAGTGGTTTTGGTGCTGGTGCTGATGGGGTGATGCCCATTGGGGGGGTGAGGGATGAGGCGCTGCCGCTCGAGGCGATGCTGGACCCAGCCGGTGTGGGGAGGACACGATGGCAGCTAAAATACAGCCGGGAGGCCCAGGTAGCTCCACGAGCCGATGGTGTTAAATCCACCCAGCACCCGAGGGCCAGCTGGGTGTTATTTTTACACGGGCCACCTACCAAGCACAGGACCCAGCGTGCAGCCGATGCTGGGGCTGCGTCTTGCTTATACACAGGTTTTGCACTGATTTAATAAACGGCAGCGGGAGATGCGGGGTGCATCAGCCTCTCCCAAAGGCCCTTCGAGAGCCGGGAGTGGCCGCAGATGCTGGTCCAGGCTGCCAGCCGGCAGAGCCGAACATCCGAGGGCTCTGCTGTTTTCTGCCCCTGAGAAAAAGGGTGGAAAGCAATACTGTGGGACAGGCAGAGCAGAAATGTTTGGGTTTTCTTTTGCAAATGAAAGCTGAAAGGGGGGAAAAAAAAAATCACTTCAGCTTGGATGACTTTTTTTGAACATTCAGATATTAAATTGAGCAGAGTTTGGGCTAAAAAATCTCCTAGGAAAAATGAAGAATATTTCCTTTGAGAACAAAGCTAACAAAAGTCTTAGCAAAAATCTTATTATATTCTCTTTCCAGACCAAACTCTAAACCCCAACCTCTATTTTAGTGACTGTGTTGTGTCCAAACTGCCGGTTTTAGTAAATAAGCTTTCAACTTGCAAAAAGTTTCTAGGCTTTGCGGGACATGGGGGAAGGACCTTGCCTTGCTGCAGGGTCTTGCCTTGCCCACGCCATCCCTTTCCCTCATCAAGCCCTTAACGAACCTTGCACAAACGAGCAAGCGACATCAGTAAGGCACAATCCTGCTCCTCTGAAAAAGTGGGGCCAAATGGCCCTGCGAGGTGCAGAACACCCATCCCGCACCCCCGGGGACCCCTTGAACCTGAAAACATCACCACCACCACCCCCTCTCGGATGCCCATCGCCTGGACCAGTGTGGAACGGAAACACCGGCTGCCACTTCAGCATCATCTCCGTGGGCATCCACGAGGGGTTAATCCTGCTGCAGGGCTGTCCTGCTGGAAAGGATGGGTGGTTTGTTGAGGTTGGGTTGTGTGTTTTTTTTTTTTTTTAATACTGCCTATTTAGAAGCTAAATGATGGAAAACATGGAAAATTCATTAGGGTGTCTGGGAAAGTGTTAGGTTACACGTCATTCACATCTACTTACTCAGCGGGACCTCGCGCCTTGGGGGAGATATATATTTATATATATATTTTATATATAGGAGTTGTTGGGTTATTTTTTTTCTCCCCATTCAATTCCCAGACAGGCACAAAAGCGAGCCCTTTCACTTCTCCCAGGCTCTTCAAAACTCACCCCCTGAAGCGGAGCTGCCGTCCCTTCGCCCGGCCTCGCCGGGGCTCTTCCCCCTTCCCACCCGTCTGGGGCCAGCCCTGATGCTCAGCATCCCTGCGAGGTGACCGGTGCTGTTCCCACCCACTTGGAAAAGGCAGGAGCTGTTAAACCAAGGCCCGTAAAGGGCAAATACAGGACCACGCCAGGACCTGCTGGCAGCGAGCCCCGGCTGGCTGTTCCTTCGGCGCTGGCTGGCAAGAGGCTTGGCGAGGATGGGAGCTGGGAGAAGAGCGGGGGGTGTGTGTGTGTGGAGGGCTGGTTCAGTGCCCAAACTATAAAACCCCCCAAAAAACCCCCCCCAATCCTTCATTCCTGAGCACTCAGAATTTCTCGTTTGGTGCAATACAAAAACAACCCAATAAAAACATCGTTTTGTTCAGCTGCAGCCAGGATGTTTCGGTTTTTCAGGTCCGCTATAACTCCTCTGCTGAGCTGTTTCTCCCCAGCTTCGGCCAGTCCCGACGCCACCATCCCGCTGAACCACAGCTTGTTCAGCTAGAAATGAACCCCAAATCTTGCCATGTATTGCAGAGGAGACTCTCTGATTCCAATAAAAAAAAATACAAAAAAAGACAGGCTGTGTTTTCCCATAAATAGGACACCATCAACAAATCCTCGCTGCTCAGCTCGTGCCAGGACGCCTGTTTTCCCCGGCGCCGGCTCGCTCCCAGCCCTCCTGGAGGGATAAGGCTGAGGCATGGCTGTAAGAGCCAGTTTGGGAGAGCACCGCTCGGGTGGCAGCTCCACCAAGAGCAGCAGCCGCATCTCGAAATTCCCCCAAAGCGCCTGATGTGCAATTCTGCACAAGGGCGGTAATTCAATAACATACTGGTTTTTATTTAAGCCATGCAAAGTCGCTTCTCTAACTGTTAATTCCCTGACAGCAGCAGGCTGAGATGCAGGGAAGGTGTTTTCTCCTGCAGAGGCTGGCCTGGGCCCGGAGATAGATGAGTCTAAATTAAAATAGGCTCATGCCCTGTGAGTCTTTATTCTTGGCTTAACCCAAGACACGGTTAGGGACACGGTGCTGGGATCCCGGCTCGCTCCGCTGAGCACCTCCCGCCACCATCAGACACCGGGCAATGAAAGCAGCTCGACTTCAAAGGGCCAGGGCAGGGGAGGATGGAGAACGAGGACTCATTAACCCTGGAATCGCGTTAGATGGGGTGATAGCGGGCTTTAATTAGGCCAGCCGGGGCGGGCAGAGGAGACGAGGCTGCATCCCGGCGGGACCATGCGTATGTGTGTATGTGTGTGTGCGTGCGCGCGTGGTGCCGTTTCGGCGCACCCCCCAGGTGAGCACCCCCGGGTGTGCACCTGCCTGCGTGGGCAGAGCGCACACGCGTGACGGGGCATGTCCGCGTGGCGGGGGGACGCGCGCCCGGCGGCACCCGGCGGCACCCAGCAGCACCCAGCAGCACCCAGCAGCACCCGCCACCTCCCGCCAGCCGGTTGGATCCCCGCGGGGATGTGCTGCTGCCCTGAGGATGCTCCGCTCCTGTGGGGCAGGATCTGGCCTTGGGAGTGGTCAGGAGCATCACTGCCCCCCTGCCGGTGCTCCAGCCCTGAGGGGTCAGTGCCCCTCCTGCCACGGGCCAGGCAGGGTGCTGAAATGGGTTGGGTGCTGCTTGGAAACACGTGAGGCACCCAGGGCTCCTGGTGAGCAGTGCACCCTGTGCCTCCGGCCCGGCACTGCATCCAGGGAGCACGGGGCTGGAAATCCCACTGGTGTCTCGGGTGGGCAACCAAACCCACCCTGGGATGGCGCCGGGGACAGCAAAGCGGTCAGGCGGAGAGCGGTGAAACACTGGGGTGCTGCCCTCAACTCCTGCCCATGGCGCGGTGCTGCCCGCAGCCCCACCACGCAGCAGAGCAGGAGGGACAAGAGAACACCAGCGACCTTTTTGGGCTGGATCACCCAAATCCTGGCTCTGTCCACACAGCGATGGTAAGAGGGTGGGTGGCCAAGGACCAGGTCGGGCTCTCCATCACTGTGCAGAGCTCCGGTGATCCCCCTCCGGTGATGCGGTGAACCCCTTCTCCAGCCCCTGCCCGGGCTCGGCTCCAGGAGGGATATTTCACACCGGTGCTACCAGGCAGCAGATTTCCTTTCCATTCCAGCGACTTGCAAAGCCCTCCCCGGGTCCCTGCGAACATATACGGCTAATTTTTTAAGATGGAGAGGAAAATAACCATCGCAGAGCTGCCTTTGGCTGCAGAGAGGGGACCTGGAGATGCCGTCCCTGGTGCTGTCCCCGGGGGGGCTGCAGCCTGGTCCCCCCCTTGGCAGGTTTTGCTGTTTGTCTTTGCAGCTGGCGGGTTTATTACGGCCAGGAACACCCAGGTTTTTTCGCTGTCTGCCATGAAATCGATACAGTAATTTCATTTCTCAGTCATAAATGAAATGAGCTGTAAAGTTAAGTTGGGTGTTTGAGCCAGAGTGAAAGAATGAATTGTTCTAATGGGGGATGTTAACGAGGGGATTAAATGTTCCTGTGAAACCTGGGGGTCCTCAGCTGCCCCTGCCCGCCCGCCGGTTGCTTTTAGGGTTCCCCGCGCCCCTCCCTCGTGCCGCCTCGGAGCTGTGTGGTCCAGCACCCCCAGTCCTGGCCAAGCCACCGCTGTCCCTGCCTGGGTGGGTGGCCGCGCTTCACCCGCTCGCCTTCTCCGCACCCCGGGGACCCCGCGGGGCACGGAGCGGCTCCGGAGGGTTTTTGGGGTGCTCGTGGCACAGGGAGGGAGCCGAGGGAAGGTGCCTGCTGCGGGACGGGGCCGTTGCAATGCCCACACCTGCACCAGCATCCTCATCACGACAATGAGTGGCTTCCACGTGGAGTTAGACTAAAAGCAAATGGGGAAAAAAAAACCCCAAAACCCAAAGTAAAAAGAAGATGTTTCTTAACAGTAGCCTTTCAGCTGACCCAAAGCAACTGGGTTTCTATGCAGAAATTTTTTTACAGGACATAAAGCCCCACTGTTTTCTGGGGAGGGTGCGCAGAGGTTTCTGGTCCCAGGGCTGGGCAGTTTGCAGCACCTGGGACGTTTTCCCCAGGTACGGAAGACAGACGCTGGGCAGCCCCCGGGCACCGGGTCCCGCTCGCCGTAGCAGGATTTGCCCAGCTCCAGACTATTAAATATTAAACCCAAAATTTGGTCTTTGCTTTCCTGCCCGCAGCCTGGCAGCCCGACCTCGGGAACCCTCCTCTCCCACCAAGCCACTGCGACCCCCATCTCCCCTCCTCCCTGGCTCCATCATTTATTTTCCGGTGAAAAATAACCCCACAGTGATCCAGGGCAAGAGAGAGCACTTTGACAAGTCCAAAAATACGAGGGCCATATTATCTTTAAACCATTAAAAAAAAAAAAAAACCCCACAGTGAAAGCCCTATTGGGCCAGGAGAAACTCCAGCCAAGTTCCCCAAGTCCGCCCCCCGCTTCAGTTGTATTCCCCTGGAAATCCTCGCAAAGAAAAACACAGGGCACGAAAAAAATTTGGTTTTCATTAAAAACCTCGAATGTGAGGCGTTCTGTAGCTTTCAATGGGGCTTTGATTCCTATAGATGATGGAATGTTTTCAGAACATTTAAAAAATGTTCTCCACCTTTCTATCTTATATCGGCAGAAAACCGTGCTGGTGTTTCCCGCCCCCCGCACCGGCCTGGGCGATAGAAGTGGCGAGTGTTGAATGCAGATGCAAACCCTTGCCTTTATTTCCCTTGAGGTTTCATTTTAAAAATATGATGATATTTTCTTGTGGCTTTGGAATGAGAGAAGATAATCCACGTTGCGGGGGGGGGGGGGGGAAGAAATGTGTGGAAAATGCTGCAGGAATTTTCTTAAAGGGGAATTTTTTTATTTATTTATTTTTTTCCTTGAGAGAAAGCAGGGTCACTCAGCGCTTGTGGCACCCACGTACCTCCCTGAGCACCATCGTCAGGGAGCGGCGAGGCGTTTCCAGCCCTCTAAGTCATCGCCAGCTTCGTGGAGATCGTTGTCATGGTCTGAAGAGATGATTTTATTGCTGCGTTACATCACTGCTCCTTGGATGCATCAGCTGGTGGCTTTTCTAAATTCCCTTTTACGTGGCGTCAGCCTTTTATTTTATTTTAATTTTTTTTAGTGACTGTAAAGTAGATTTCTGGCCTTTGCATTTTTGAAGGTGAAGTTTAAAGGGTTGGACTCAGGTGGAGAGAGCTGAGGGCGGCGGAAAATGCCCCTTCCCATCGCACCCACAGCCAATCCCAGCCGATCCCAGCGATGCCCGAGGAGCCCCGCGACACTGCCACGTGTCCCAGGGCTCGTCCCGCCGAGCGCAGCCCCATTGTACCGGGTGTCCCCGGGGCCCGGCCGCCCGCATTGTTCTCTGCAAAGAGGTTTTTTTTTTTTTTTTTTCCAGCCGTGCAGCCAACCAGCTCCTTGGGGCCGTGCTGCGGCGCTGGCTGTGGCCAAGCCAGGCCATGTCGCAACCCCAGCGTTGCCTTCCAGACCTCGCCGGGAGCCAGCGCTCGCCTTCCCCATGCAAACCCCGACCGAGCTGGCAGTTCGGGTGACTTTGTGCTTTATCTTGCAGGGAACCTTCCCCCCCCCCGCAAAAAAAAAAAAAAACCCAAACCCAAACCAAACCAACCTTTCATGCACTTTGGCATCTCAGCCCTGCGTTAGGGCACGCGGCGGCGGGGAGGAGGTGCGAGCCCAGCCCTGGGTGGCTTGTGCCGAAATGCAGCACCCCGGCGTGGGCCGGTTCAACCAGTCGGGCTGGCTGAGCAGCACCCATTGCACCCAGACACGCCGCGCTCATCCCTATCTCTGCTTCTCCTCCCCACCTTATGTCAGTTCACCTGCTAGTGTATATTAAAGCCTCATCTCAATTACAAGAGTCATTAGTCACCACCCAAGAAAGGGCCACCCAGTCTGCGGTGGCAGGGTGCCACCGTGGGTGCCCGGCCCCACTGCCCCGTGCCGAGGGATCACCCGCAGCGCTCCCAGCCCGTATTTATCAGCGATTCCTTCCAGAGGGATTAGAGGGAGCCGAGGGATTTGAATAAACCCGAGGGAGCCGTGCACACGCCGCCACGGAGGCGATGGGTGCCAAACCCCGAGGATGCCGTCGCTCCAGCCCAGCCGCGCTGACCCAACACCTTCGGAAAAGCAGCCACCGGCTGGTTTTGTAGCTGCTCCCCAAATGAGCATCCCCGCACGGCCGTGGGGTCCGGCTGAGCAGCAGCGTCTCGCGGGGAGGGGCTGGCGACGTGGGCTCCGTGCCTTGCCACAGGGCTTCGCCTGCCTGCTCTTCTGCAGGCAGGGACAAGCCCACTCTGCCTGCAGGCAGCTGCCGGGCTGCAGCGTATGAAGGGCTGGGAAGCATCATGGAGTTAAGGCTTCGCCTTCGCCCCACCCCGGGGTGTCCCCGGGCTCCCCCATTCCCTGCGCAGGGGGCTGATGGCCCCTGCCCGTCCCAGCACCCTGCTCTGGGTGCCGAGGCTGCGGGAGGTGGGGGGGGAGCGGGGCTCAGGGGTGTCTGCCTGCCGGAGCTCACGTAGGCAGGAGGTGCCGCCGGCCTCGCCTGCCTCCTCTCCGGCGCGGGAGGACGGGATGCCTTCCCCTCGCACGACAGGCAGCGACCGGGAGCCAAAGGCACCGTCAAAGGGAGACGGGGCTGGTCCTCGTTTTAAGATGTGAATGCTGACAACCCCCTCCCCGGCCCCCGAGAGCCCACGAGCAACAAGCGGCCAAATAAAAGTTACCCAGCTCTTACCTACCACAAGAAATCAAAACATGATTAATTCTTTTATATATAACGAACCTTTAATGTGTTACCCTTGCGCTAGGAGTACAGTTACCACCTCTGCGGCTGTCACTTCAACGCCACGCGTAAAGAGGTTATAAAACACCCTCGCGGAACCTTTACGGATTCGAGGATGCCCGTTAATTAGTACGCAGGGGTGGGCAGGGTTAATAGCCAAAGACCTTGGGTTAATAGCCAAAGACCTTGCACATGTGCTGGCCACCGGCCGTTGCAGCATCCTACCAGCTGGCAGAGGCAGATGCTGGTTTGGGTGGTGCTGAGCCCCCCCGGTGCTGGGGAGTCGCGGCTGGGGCATCTCTGAGCCCCAACAGCTCCGAACAAGCTGAAATTATTCAAGGCAAACGTCAAAGGCCCCTCTATAACCCGGCGCAGGGTTGATCGGTGCCTCGATGAGCTCTAGCACTTGCCTACAGGGGGGAAAAAAAAAAAAAAAAGCTTATTAGATTAAAACCAAGCCCCTCTTCATGAATCCTCTCCCTCTTCCCAAGCCCAATAATTTTCAAAGGCATAAGTGGAAAAAAAAAAAAAAAAGGATAGCTTTAAAGAGACTTACCCCTTCACAGGAGATACTTCGGCCTTCTGTAACTTTACAAATAAACTTTGCTTTTAAAAGTTTGACTTGTGGCAGAGTTTTGGCAAATTCAGACCCCTTAAATACACCGTTTCCTGCATTCTTGATTGCTATCTGAAGGCTTGTGAAAATATACAGGTGGATGGAATAAACTTTAACTCTTCGCTCCCCAACCTCGCCCTCCGAGTTGGAAAGCTGCCTGCCTAACGCAGAGCTCGTGGCTGCTCCGGAAGGGACCGACGTTCCCGGCTGGGGACCAAATCTCCCGCTCCAGCAGCATGGGGAGATGCTCAGGATGGGCTTAGAGAAAAATAGAAATTGGGCCCAAAGCAAAGGGATGGAAATCAGGCTCAACCCCGGCTTCCTGCTGCCTGTGCTGCAGAAAACCTGAGGACAAGCGGGATGGGGGGGACACGGAGACTCCCCGCTTCACCGAGCGGCTTGGTTTGCCCATCTGTGAAATGGCCTTTTGCCGCCGCCGGCAGCCGGAGCCAGTTTAAAGCACATTTGCAGAAAGTCCTGCGAGGCTCTCGCTTCACAATTGCAAAGGAATTTTTATTCCTGGTTTAAAAAAAAAAAAAAAAAGGATGATAATAATAATAATTTATGGGATGTCAGGCTTGAACCTCTCCCAAGACCAGGGATGAGGAGGCTTCTGCCAGTGCCAGTGGTCCTCTGTGGGCAGAGCTCCATCCTGTCCCATCCCCACCGAGCCCCACGGCACATGGTGGCCACGGAACCAACCTGCCCACAGAGCTGCACTGGACCAGGTCCAACTTTTGGACCAGGATTAACTCCCCTGGGAACCATCCGACCCCTTTTGCTGTGGGGCAGAGCTTTGCTCTCAGCGAGACGCTCACGTTCAAGGTGATGCTGTGACAAGTGGCTCGGCTGGGTTGTGCCCAGTGAGGTGCCAGCCTGGCCGGGAACCTCGTCCCCTTCTGCCAGCATTTGCATCCTTGGGAGAGTGAGGCTCGGATCCATTATATTGGATTAATTATATATATTATAAATAATCCTGTTATTTCCTAGTTATTTCCTCTCCATCCACCGCTCGGATGCTGCTGGTGCTCTTCCAAAACCATCAGGGCTGTTGGTGTTGGCTGCGCTCGGCTCTTGGACCGAAGAGGTTGGGGGGTCCCCAGCCCACCCAAGGGTGCCCAGGGATGGAGTAGGGTGGGGGGGGCGGGGTGAGCGACATTTTGGGGAAGCAGGAACTGCCGGTGTGGTCAGCCGGCACGTTTCCCCAGCACCGTCTCACTGCTAAAGGAAACAACCCCTGCCCATACAGCGAGCAGGGAGATTTCAATCATTTAAATAAAAAAAAAAAAAAAAGAAAGGAATCAAGGAAGCCGTTCCCCGCCCCCGTTCTCCTGGACAAACAGCCCTTCTCAGCCCACATGCAAAAACTAATTTCTTTTTGCCACATCAAGATACTACGGATCTGAATCAGCTGTTTTTATGGGAGAGGATTGAAAATTTTTTTTTTTTTTCATTTGCCAACAAAAGTATTAAGAGATTCAGCTCTGGAGATGAAAAATGAGCAGATGGAAGGAAATGCAGCCCGAAGCCCCAGGTGAGGCATTGGAGGGGGTCGGTGCTGCCTGGAGCCAGCGCTTCAGCAAGAAAGTCGGGCACTGAAAGTCCAGTTTAATTTCCACCAGAGCAACCTACAAATGCCAGTGACCCCACCAGCCAAAGCTTGTCTGAAAAGTAAAATAGACACAAATAAAATAAAAATAATATTTTTTTTTTAAAAAAAAAACACATTAAAAGTGCCAGCCAAGCCTTTCGCTTAAAGGGGACCCCGGGAGCTGCAAAGACGAGGGGTCTCTCGTTTTCTTCTGCGCCAAGACCCCGTGATTCGGACTCGTGGCTGCCTGATTCCCGCAGCGCAGGCAGGGCAGGGCAGGGGCAGGCAGGGGATGGACGCGCTCCTTGGCTCCTCAGCAAAGGCAGAAGCCAAGCTTTGGCTCTGCAACCACCTCCCCGCAGGGCTTGGACAAGGTTTTCCCTCCCCGGGTGTGCAAAGGCGGCGCACAGCCCTCTCCTTCCTGTTTGCTTAGGCTGCAGGTTTTTAGGACGAGCTTTTT
This sequence comes from Grus americana, assembly GCF_028858705.1. NCBI lineage: Eukaryota > Metazoa > Chordata > Aves > Gruiformes > Gruidae > Grus > Grus americana. Next base: position 4,845,474 of record NC_072874.1, read on the forward strand.
GCTGTGCCACAGCCCAGCTCTGGCGCACGTCGGGGAAGGTCCTTTTTACCCTCACATTGGCACAAGGAGCTTTGAAGAGTCAAAACTCACTCCCATCCCCACCCTGCTGCTGTCAGCCTGAAATCAGAGTCTTTTCACTCAATCCGAGGGCTCTCCGTGAGAGCTGTGTTTGTTTTCCACGTTACACGCTACGATGTATTCGGCTACAAGCCGTGCTGGGGGACCACGTGTCCACAGCGTGCGGGTCGATGGACCAAGACACCAGCTCAGCCCCTGCCCCACAAAGCCGCCGTCCGATGCCATGAGATACCGGCTTTACGGCTCTGCTGCTCCCTCCGAGTCAGCCAGACTTCTGCGAGCTTGGTACAATAACACTCGGGTTGCCAAAACCACAAGGGAAATAAAGATCTGTTTAAGGGAAGAAAAAGGGGGGGAAACAAGCAAAAAAAACAGTCGCGGTGCTGTTCCTTTGGTGGGAGCCAAAGTGGATCCCTGTACAGGATCCGACCTCGGGTCCAGCCCAAGCTGGAGGAGGAAATTCCAGCCCCTCTGTGCTATTTGCCACTGTAGGAAGGTGCTGAACGTGCCCAGAAAGATGTCAGTAAGAAATGTGCTGTGCAGAGGCTCGTCTGACCAGGACGGATGCATCCGTGCCAGGACGGCAGGGCTAGGTCCGGCCTTTCTGTCTTCTTTTTATTTTTTTCCCCTGCAAGCCCAGACGGCAGCCTTGGCCTCGCTTGAACACGTGGACAGAAACGCTGACAGGACCTGGAGAACCGCATCTGTCAGCCAGGACATCGCTGAGGGATGGATGTGGCTCGTGGAGGTCCAAACAACCTTGCAAGAGGAGCAGGAGCATCCAAACCTCCCACGGGAGCGAGAGCAAAGCCGACAGGGATGCGGAGTCAGGAGCAGGGACCCTCTCCAGACCACGGTGGCTTTGCTGGTCCCCTTGACTCCAGGACCACCAGCCTCACAGAGAAGACGTTTCCCAGCGTGCAGAGACAGCTGGTGAGGGAGGGCATTACTCATCTCCACGGGGTTTGCGGCTCCTGGGGGAGGAAGGCTCATTTCCCTCCCACTAGGGACGTTTTTTTGCCTTGCAGAGGCCAGCTGGGACCTCGCTGAGTCAGGCAGGCAGGATGCGGCCGGTTCCCATGGCTTTGGCACAGAAGGAGCCGGCAGAGCATCGCTGTCAAACAGAGCTTTGCTGAGATGGGCAAGGGTTTGCAAGGTGCATGAGCCCACGCTGGGTCTTTCCCAGCAAGGCAGCACCAGCTCCACTGAACAAAGCCGATGGCAGCTCCAAGCTGATGGGAATATCCACGTCTAGTGAGAATGATGATGGCGATGGGAGGCTGGACAAGCGACGTGGTTGCAAGCACCGCACTGAAGTTGGGGACACGGAGCTCACCCTGAGCATCACCACCCTCAGGGTGCTGCAGGGAGCCCAACATCTCCCGTCACTGCCCACCCGTCCCCTCTGTGAAGGACAAGGGCACGGGGCAGAGGGGACACATGCTGCTAGAGAAGCCTCACCCCACTCCAGCGTAGCAGGGACAATTAACAGGAGCCAAACGAGGCTCCTGACTCTGCCCTGTTTCCCCAAGAGGGGCCTAAAGCACTTGGGCATCGGGGCCAGAGAAAGCCCCGTTGCTCTGCAGGTCAACAAAAAGACCTCAGCTGCATCCCACCCACCTTGAGCACCTCTTTAATTGAGCTGACAAGGACTCGGCTTTCCCATCCACTCCAAAAGAGCATCGCGGGATTCAGCTCAGGGCTTCCATGGCTGGAAAAAGCTGGTGGGACCTTCCCAGGATGCGCAGGGCTCATACCCACCAGCCCAGCTCCTGGGAGCAGAGGAGATGCTGGCCCTGAGCAGTGAAAGCCGGCACGGCGCAGATGAAAACGCCCGAGAGCGTTCCAGAGCAACGGACAAGACGAAGGGAGAGGATGAGCAGATGCAAACCTGCCCCAGAGCAGCCGCGCTGGGGCTGGGGTGAGGACGGGGAAGGTGCACGCTCGGATCTGAGCTCTGCCCCAGATTTATGGAATGACCTGGGGCAACTGCTTTCATCTCACTCCGTCTCTGCAAAACTGGGTTAAACGCTCCCCTCTTTCCTCCTTGTTTGTTCAGATGGTGAGCAGGCTGGAGCACGGGCTGTCACCCAGGTCTCCATGGGCCCGGTGCCAAGGCTGAGCCCAGGTCCCATTTCACCCGGTAGCCACCAGACTTGGGCATCCCAACACGCCGCACCCACTCACTGCACAGCTCTGGGAACAGCCTAAAAATCCCCCATTTCCTCTAGAAGAGGGTAGAAATACAGAGAGGATTCTGACTTTGGCTTTTCAGTGGGGAGAGGAAATCTGGGCATCAAAGGGGAAGTTCCTTTTCTCCTTTGCTAACTGTCAGCCCCCTCCTTGCTCCATCTCCAGAGGATGGAGAAACCGTTGCGGAGCCCCCCAGCTGCATCAGGGACCAGGACAAGGAGCCAGGGACAGGAGCGGTTTCTTTTGGGCCCCAAACCCAGGGGCTTGCACCCCCGCTCTGCACCAGCCATGCTTCACCCATCCCCATCTCCCAGTACGAGCATCCATCCCGCCACCCAGACGTGGATGGGGCGGGTGGAGGGCGGCCAGGTCGGCCTCGGTTCTCCCCAGCACCCCGCGGGGGTTTGCCCATCTCACCCCGCACACACACACACATCCCCTCCCCCCCCCCCCCCCCAGCCCAGGGAGGGGACCCGGCTTATTAACACAGGCACTGGAGGGGAGAAAGGAGGAAAAAGGGAACCTGAACCAAAACCGCACACTGCTGGTTTATTGGCATGGTTTGTATTGACCACAGGAAATAACACACACGTCCGGGCAGCCCTCCCTGCCAGGCTCTGCAGGGCTGTGACCACGGCGCAGACGGCGCTCGGGCAGGCGAGACGGGCAGAAGCCGCTGAGGCCGCAGCCCTGCCCGCGGCCAAGGACGCGGCACGGTTGGCACCGTCGAGGAAAGGCACAGGGGGAAGGCAGGAGGGATGCGCCGACCCCAGCGCCACCGCTTTGGCTGTGCCCACGTACACCCAGCCGTGGAGCATCCCCGTTTCCCCTCCTCTCTCCGAAAACACAGCAGCAAAGCTGCCAAGAGCTTTGGCATCCCCTCTGCGTGCAACAAAAGTCATCAAGACTTTTTCTATTTGGAGAAACCCCTACCCACTCCCAGCGCCGCTGTTTCACAGCAAAGCCAGCGCGGTTTGAGAGCCGTGGTGCAGCATCACGTCTGACTTGGGCAGATCCGTCTGCCAGTGGCTGGGGAGCAGCGTGGTCCCCATCCATCCCCCAGCTGTACTCCTCGCTGCCGTCGGCCGTGCAGCCTGGCTCAGCCCCGCGATCTGGTTTTCCTTGGCCAGAGTGATCCGAGTCACTGAGTGGCTGCACCATCCCCAACTTACGGGAAAAGGGCAGGCGAGAGCCACGACCGGTGGAGGGGGAGCACGGGCCAAAATCCCCGGGCACACGGGCCATCCCGGGGCAGCGCGAGCGGATTGTGCAATAACACCCCGGTACCAGCCTGGCTTTGAAATGCAAAGGCAGAAAGATCTGTTACGTTCAGGTAGTGCTGTTGTGGTCTAAGGCAAACAAAGTACACAATATAAATTGGCTGCAGTTGCTAATCAACGAGCAGATTCAGACCAAGAGGCATCTCGCATGTAAATCAGATTTACCGCTAATTAAATGCACAAAGAAGATTTTTCCAGGCATCCAAGGTTGCTTCTGCAGAGTCTGAACACCCACACGCGCACACACCCAGCGCCTCTGCAAAACGATGACTTTTTTGCGCACAAAGCAGTTCATTTCCATGCGCGTGGATTGGGCAACGCCACTGTTCCCATGTTCCCTTCCCGGCTCCTGCCGAGGGCACGCGTGCTGCGTGGTGGCAGCACCCCGACCCGCCGCCAGCTCTTGGGTTGGTCTCCCAGGTTTCATCCCCACATCCATCTTGGGGCGTCTCGATGGGAAACACAGAGCGATGGGACAATTTCAACCCCTTTTCCAGGTTTGGTGGAGCTGAGTGAGGTCTTGAAGGTGTCAGGCTCCTGCAGGTTTGGGGAAAACAGTTGGTTTGAGGGGAAAGACCCAAGAGGTCCCATCTCGCAGAGAAAACCCCGAGGTCTGGCCACTTGCTCTGGCACAAGGGTAGGCGGGAGCACAGGAGGACGAGCCCCTCCGTGCTCCGCTCAGGAGGCTCCCTGCAAGCTAACCGGGATAATCTGGCAGAGGAAAGCTTGGGGTCAACAAGCAGTTCCCTGCGGTGTGCTGTCATCCATGCAGGTTCGCGAGGCAGCCAGCCTGCAGGACAGAGTGGCTAGTGCTGCCTTTAATGGGTGGTGAATATAAATCATCTGTGAAGCTCACCTGAAACTACGGTGACTTCAGAACCAGGAGGAGGAGATGGCGGTGAAACCGGGCTGGCCTTTTCCTAGATCTTCTCCTGGAGCAGTTTTACCGGCAGAGCCCCACTTTGCCGACTGGACGGGCAGGATGGTGCGGTCAACCCTGGGTGACACACGGAGAGGCAGCGCAGCCCGGGATGTCGCAACCTGTTCGCCCTGGCCGCACGTGCAGAGCGCAAACCCCAGCGCTCCCAGCGATGCTGAGGAGCTCGGGGCCACACACCCCCCAAAATCTCACTGCTGCTGCCCCGGGGAGGGGGGGGGGGGGTGGCGGATCCAGACCCCTGGTCCCGTGCATCACCCACACTTGCAAGCAAGGCTTTAATCCAAGCTAGCTGGCATGCCTGCGAGCAATCATCGCGCCACGAGGACGTTGTCGCACGCCGGCCCTGACGCAGGATGCATTTGGGATGCATTACAGCGGGGGTGTCAGCAGCAGGCAGCACGGCAGCCAACACTTCAAGGGCCCAGAGCCGTGGACAGACAGACAGACATTCCTGCTGCTTCTTGACACAGCAGAGCCCCATGTACGTGTCACGTGCAATTAGGGGAACGATCAAACACACGTCGAGGCGGTGGGAGGATTAAACTCCTCATCGAGTGCAGTGCTAATGCTCGAGAGGCTCCGGCAGCAAGTCTGCAGCCCCCCGAGCGGGACCTTTCCCATGCAGAGCCGTTAAACAGTGAAAGCGGCGTCGGGGCTGAGGAGGGGGGGAAGGTTCAGGGGGCGGCCGGGCGAGCTCACGGGGAGGCTGGGCTGGCAGCTTCTTGCCCCCAGTGGTTGTAGGAAGGGGACGGCTGAGCTAGAGCCACTGCTTCTCCTGGCCCCTCGCAGCAGCAGAGCGGGGCAGGTGGCACAGGAATAGCCCCCAAATCTTACCTGCAGGCTGCCCCCCAGTAGAGCTCACCCACGGCTCCTTCCTCCGCCATCGGGGTGGCTAAGGGGAGAGCGCAGCACCCGCAAACCAGCCCCTTCCGCCTCCTCCCGGCACACCCAGACCCCCACCCCTCCATCCCCAAACGCGAACCTTCCCTTTGCCACGGCGGCCGCTCGCAGCCTTCCCGTACGGCAGAGCCACGCGCTGCACGGGCCGTGTCCAGGACGGGCACAGAGGCTGTGGGCATTTCTGAAGGGGTGCAGAGGGAAACGCAGCCCCCTCTTGCACAGGAGGGCAGGGGGCTGTGGGACTCAGCGGGACGGCCGCAGGACTCATCCCACCCCGCGCGGTGACGGTGAGGGGCAGGAGGGACAGTCCGGCATTGAACAGCCGGTTTTCAGAGCCCACCCCACCCAAGGGACGGCCGGGCGGCAGACACTGCCGTGTTTCACAACTGCAAATGGCTCGCGCTCCCCCCGCCGCCACCCACATTTGGGGTGTGTTTGAAATATCTAGATGTCGACTTTGTATCTCCTGCTCATCTCCAGTTGAAGCATTCCTTCTTGTTTACTGGTCCTCTCCCAGTCACAGGATCCCAGGCGAGCGAAGGAGCCTTCATTTCCTAGGGACATCTTGCATTCATTAGGACATGTTGTTATTGACTTACAAGGCTGCTAATTCTCAAGGTCCAATTTAGCCCTCAAAACCACTAACATGTGTGCTGGGGAGTTGCTACATCACTGTGATCAGCCAAGTGTGCTAGCCAACGCTGCAACGCTGGGTGCAAAGGAAGCTCAAATTTAAAGCCGCCTTCTCCATCACCTTGGTGGGGCGGAGGTTTGGGTCCTCTCTGCTGGTGCTTGGGAGCTTCAGCCTCTGGTGCAGCGATGGCTCTGCAGGAGACACGGCTGGCAGATGAGCCCTATATTTTCCCCCCTGCAAGTGGAAAAAAAAGTCAATGCAGAGCAGCTGCGATGCCAGGGGAGATGCCGTGGGGTGACAGCACTGCTGAGGGACCCGGGGAACAGCCCGCGTGGCTGCAGGCACAGGGGACATGCAGGCAGCCCCACCCCCCCAGAATTAGAAGCAGAGTGTGAAGCTCTGGGGCAGGGGACAAACCCTGGCTCCCAGGGCTGATCTGCCCACGAGCTCTGCACCACAAGACAGCGCCGTCAGACGCCGTCTTAAGAGCAAATTCAAGTGGTTGGAGAAGTTGCCTCAGCCACTGATGAAGTGCAACAACTGACCACAGCCGGGCTCCTTGTCTGGGCCCAGCATTACGTAAAACAGGTTTGCTTAACTCCCCATCTCGGGGTATTTCTCCCTGCTCTGGTACCCAGGGAGCCAAAGGGGAGGGGCAGGTGCCTGAATTGCCTCCTAGCAGCCCCACTGACTATATATAGTGAGCCCAAGCTCTTAACTTAAGCCCCTGGGGGCACTGACTCATGAACAGAGGTGGATTAAAGTCGGGTGGCTGAAGCAATTACAGCCCCCAGCTGCCTGCCCCACCCCGGCCGGGAAGCTGCTGCCCCCACAGCGGCGATGGCTGAACCACACTTGAAGCAATGCCTGAACCGCCGTGTTTACAGGCTGGTGAATGAAAGCGGCGCTGGGTTCCTCTGCCGAGCCAGCCCGTGAACCGCTGGATCCACAGGCTCCACGGCGCGATGGCTGGCTGATTGCGCCGGCGGCCGGTGGGGTTTGCAGCCCCCGGGTACTGCCGGCACGGGAGGAGGCAGGGAGGCCGGTGGGGATGCAGCTGATGCACCTGCAGAAGAACCACTCTTGGAAATGACCTCTTGACTGTACAAACGGTGGTCATAACCCTGAGATCCCTTTTTCCTCGGCCAACGAGAAGCTGAGACCCTATACAAAAGTAAAGGAAAAAGCCGTGAGACTGAATCAACAGCCTCTGGTCCATCACTGAGCTGCTAAAAACCACGTCCCCACTCACCACCTTCCCTTCCCCAGTTTTTGCAGGTTTGGATGGCACTGTGGGGGCAGAACCCCCCCCTCGCCCGGGTACCTGCAGCCTGGTGTGGGACCAGGAGCTGGGGCCTGCCAGCACTGGGGGATCAGGGGTCACACAGGGTGGCTGGAAGTCCTTCAGAGAGGGATGGCAAACCCGCTTCTACGAGACTGAGGCGCTGCAAAGGTCTCGTGTGGGGTCAGCCGGAGAAGGAGAGCCAGGAACAGAGCTCCCAAAAAACATCCACTCTGCAAAGGCACTTTTGGGTGCCAGCTGGCTGAGTCTCCTGGGACGGTGTCTGATATGGGGCAGCATCTCCTGTGATCCTGCTGTGAGCTGGCTTGGACAGACATCGTTTCCAAGCTGAGCCTGTCCCAGCACACATCCGTCAAGCAAAATCCATACGATTATCACCACCTTTCCAGGCAGTTCCTCGAGTGGAGCAGAGAAATGATGGCAGCCAGGAATTGCATTAGACTCCCGAGGTGTTTACACAAGGCGTGGAAGCAGGAACGCTGCCTGGCTGTATATCTTCACGCCACACACAGGAGCTGCTCAAGTCACTTGAGCACAGAGCTAACAGCTCCGCCATGGGCCCAAATCACCACGTTAATGAGAAGAGTCATGGGATTTGCATCCAGAGGTCCCGCTGCAATGCAAACTAGTGCTCCATCGGGAAGCGAGTGGGATGGAGGCAAGCGCTTACCCGGAAGCAGCAGCAGATCGTTAGCACCCAGTGGGCTAACGCGTCCCCAGGGCATGGTGCAGAACCAGGAGGTCCTCCTGGCCTGCAAGAAGTCAGAGTGTCTTCATGTGCTGCTACGCCCAAGCTAACCTGCCCTAGCTGCAGGGGATACGACTCCAGCGCTGCCACGAGCGCCGCTTCAGGCAGCACGTCCTGGGGCAGCAAAGGGAGCAGGACCACCCTGCTTCAAGCACGCTGCACCCTGGGGATGGGCTCCTTGGACAGCAAGGCTGATGGAAACTGCTGGGGTGCTGAGGTCCGTTTGGAAATCAAGCTTCTCAAGTACTTCGGGAAGGGCTGAGAGCCTCTCTAAGAGCCCGTTGCCAGGACCGAGTTTCGGGAAACCCAGCCTTGGGCTCCTCTGAAAAACTGATTCTCAGGTCATGGCTAAGAGGGACTTGAATTTGTTACCATATATTTAAAAAATGCAGATGAAGAGGAGCCTGGGCAGGACAGATACACCTCGCTACAGGCGAGCATAAGGCAGCCTGTAATTAAAGGGTTCGACTAATTCTTCCCACGTTCAGGTCATCACTCAACTGCCCATCAAAGGACTTTGTCCTCAGAAGCTCAGCCCGGCCACTGCTCTTGAAATGGCTGTTCAGTCACAGGAGACGTCGGACAGACCCAGTGAACCGCCTGCTGATCAAATCAGGATGGGACATGCCACCACAGCGCTGGTGACCTTCAAGGATGGTATTCAGCTAGGTCAAATAACCAAAAAGGTCCGTTTTGGCACTAAAAATCTACATCCCACCATTGGAAAAGCAACCTCAAAAGTCTTCAGTAAGCAATACTGAGCTGTTCACAAAGTGATGCGCATCTTCAGAGGGCCACGAGAGATGGGAGATGGTCTTCCCAACACACAGCCATCCCTGGAGAAAGCTGAACAGCACCAAATTATTTTAAGGCCTCAAAACAGCAGCTGAAAAATCCGAGCGGATCGTTTCCTACTGGACATATTTGGGAATGTATTTATTTTATATCTCATGAAAAAATTCCAGGATGTAAGTGAGAAGCCAAGAGAAAAAAAAAAAAGAGGGGAGGGGGGAAAGTAAGAAAACAAATTTGAACCGGGAATGTTTTACGTGCAGTATTAAATCTCCAGCACACAATGAATCATGCAGTTCTTGGTCTAACAAGGAGGACTCCAGAAAGTCTGTAGTATGAAGGAGTCACTGGAGACTCTAAGAAATACGACAAGCTTGGTCCAAAGTGCACAAAAGAAGGGGGTTTTTTAGTAAGGGAAAAAGGAAAGAAAAGAAAAAAATCTAATGGTAAGAAAAAAATCTCTGAAATTACAGTCCTACAACAGCTTCATTTGTATAATCCTTCTCATACCCAGAAGCTGTTTTGCAGCGCTGAATGAGACCAGAAATAGATGACAAAATGCAACAAAAGCAATATGTATTTCAACTTTTGTTCCAGATCCAAAACGTGTGTTTACGGTGGGACAAGCGCATAGGTGAGCGAACGCGCTCACAAGCGAGTATGTGCATACAAATCACAGAGAAACAGGGCTGGAGCCCAAGGAGCCGCCGAACCTGTTCCCTCGCCCAAGGCATGCTGGTGTTTACATAGACAAACATCTGTCTGCAGTGCTTTAACACGTCCTTCACCCCCAGTGGTGGCGGTTCCCCAGCCTGCTGAGACGACGGGAGATTTTTCCGAACATCTAACTCGAATATGCACTTTTTGTTTCCTCTCCCCGGGACAGCAGTTCCCCTCCGCAGCTCCCATCTGCAAGGTGGGGGGGGAAGATTTGTGCCTTTTTCCAGTCCATGTTTCTCTAGACAATCCACCGATTCCCTTCGTGCATCCTGCTCTAGGCTCCTCGTCTCTCCCTTCTATGAAATTCCAGAAGTAGCCACTTACCTCTGAGGTTTGACCTTGCAGCCTCCAGCCCTGAGTTCCCAGCTTGGGGCAGACGTGCACAGGAGAGGACAGCATGAGGTGGTGCAGAAACACCTGAGGAAAGCCTCTGCTCTCCCCAAGCTCCAGCACAGCCTTCTCCCGTCTCTTCCCATGCTCTGTTTGAGCTGGGCAAGGCAGGAGCGACATTCCTCTCTTTAGGGCTGGAGATCGTAACAGACGGATCTGAAGGAAGATCTGGTGTGGTTGTGAGACAGGTTTGGGTCTGGAAAGAGGGTACGTGTGTTCAGCCAAAAGCTCTCCCAGACCTAAGGTGCTCGAGAGCTGCAGCAGCGATGCTAAGCATGCACAAAGACAGAGCTGCCTCCAGCACTTGCAAAGCCAGAAACCGGCATGGAGGACAGGCCGCTGCCCCGCAGCAAACCTGAGCCCCTTGACTATGGTTCCACCATGGCTCCCCACCGTCCTACAGAGACGTTGCTTTATCTGGTACCTGTACGTAGCTGCTCCTGCCCTGTGGCACAGCAGCACTTTCCCATTCCTGAGGAAGGAAGCAAAGAGTCATGTTTATCTCCCGACCTTCCCAGACCACTGCCACCCAGCTCAGGACCTGGTTGCCCCTTTCTTCTCCAGAGAAAAAACATGGGATCTGCAACAGCAACAGGCAGCTGTGCATCTTGCAAAGAGAAATCCCTCCTGCAGGGACCACGTGTGTGCCAGGGGGGCTCAGACAAAGAGCGGCTAAACTCCACAAGGAACTTGCCCACACATCGACCGGCCGGGGCGAGCCCAAAACCTCCAGCCTCCCTTAGTCAAAAGCAGCAATGTCAACAGAGGAATGTCTCGCCTTGCCCAGTCGCACCAAACTCCAACTGGAGCGATTAATCTTTACAACATGTGGAAGGAGGAATGCACAAGTCAGCAAGTGAGCAGGGCAGGTGGAGGAGTCTCCAGAAAGGAGGGGGGGCTGCCTTTTTGCCCCCCCCCTTTTTTTTATTTTTTGGTAGAACAACAGATTGCAGGAAGCAAAAGATCAACCTGTCAGCTTGGCTCAGCCCAGCGATCAGTCTGGTGCTTCACAAGCAGTGAAACACTTTGCAGTTTTGCTCCATTACCACCATGGCAGGGCTGTTCTGGGGAGCTCGCTCGCTTCTCGAAGCAACTTTGATGCAGGATGGATACCATAAAAAAATGGGGGAGGGGCAGAAAGCTTAGCCCAGGGGCATGCACAAGCACAGCAAACTCATTCCTTGGCCTTTCATCTTGCCTTAATAACATGCTCTCTGTGGCATCTATAGAAACCTGCTAATAGCAAAGAATACAAGCTCGTCTAAAACGTGAATCCAATTTCTCTGCATATTAATGGCTGCGATGGAGCCCAGGGAGCGCAACGTGAGGACAGTTATCCAGCTGGAGAGCAGGAACGAGAGTCTTCGAGCAGCTGCTGTGGTTACCAATGGCATCCACAGCGTTTAAGCTCTCCTTGCTTGATTAGATGGGAAACAGGAAGAATTATTGCTTTGATAACACCCAAGGTACCCAGCTCCAGGGAAACTCCAGGGAAGCTTCTAGAGCTTCACCACGGGAATTTCCTACACACCTGAGAGGAAAACCTGGTATCCCAAACCATTGCCGTGGCCAGGGCGAAGGGCATCGGCAGCAACCACTACCACATGGGCTGGGACGGCAAGGACCTTCCACACTGTCCTAAACTGAGCTTTTATCCCCCATGATGTGACACTAGAGGGCACCATCAATGTCCAGCATTGAACAGATTCAAAGAAAGGCCTGACAGACTCCTGGGCCTTGGTTTTTCCAAACTCACCATGTCAGATAATTCTGTATTCCCGTGGACAGGGCTAATTCAGTATTAAAAAAAAAAAAAAAAGTATTTCTGCATGGAAGAGGCTCCCACATGGCCCTTGTCAGGTGGAGGAGGCAGCAAGGGCTTGTGGTGCAGCACCAGGCACCAACTCCGGGAAGCTGGGTTTAATACCTGTCCCATCTATTCCCAGGAAAACAGGGACATGAAACCTTCAGATCTCACTGTTACAGTCTTCCTAGAAGGGGCTGACAAGTGCCACAGGAGGGATCAAGGAGTGGGGGGTACTTTTCTTCTCCATCAGTTCTCCTTTGGCCCTAAAGCCTCCCTGCACACCTGCAATGGGGACCGTCTTTGCTTCAGAGCTCCAGCAACCCCATTTCCCTTAATGACCACAATCGTTGTCATTAATGACTAAAGTGGCATAAAAGCCACATCCCGTGGGCAGGATGGGAGCCCAGCAGCAGAGGTCATTTCAGGAGCCCAAACGCAGCTCTGCTAATTAGCATTGGCCACTACGCAGACAGCACACAGCAAGAGGAACAACCCGAGTATCCAAACATGCTTCGTGATCCTCAGTGGGGATCCGCTGGGGTGAGCCAAGGACACGCTTTACGGGAAAGAGATGGTCTTAGAATGCCACAATAAGAGGCACTTGTCCCACTGGCCTGCTTTGTAGGTTTGGAGAGAGACATCACACAGCCTTCAGCTCCCTGGGGTCCTTCAAAAACTATGCCGCATCTAGAGCTGTGGTTTGTCCAGGTTGCAGAGCTGTCTCAGTGTGTCTGTGGCATTTGGAGAATGCCAAATTTTGGATAACTCCTACAACAGCAAACAAACATTCATCCATGTCCAGTGTTCTTCACTTGTTGGATGAGGAGGGATCCAAAACCACCAAAAGCACAGAAAAACACCAAGAAGAGTCCTGACATCCATCTCCGGTCATTTCTGACCTGCATCCTCAGAAGTGCGAGACACAGGTCAGCACATTGGAGGCGTGGCACGGATCCTACAACATGGGGACAAACATTCTCTAAGTCAAGCCCAAATGCATTCACACTGTTAAAATGGGGTCAGAACCGAGCATTATGGCTGTTTCATTTCCTTCGTTCTCTACCTCTCCAGAACTCAAATGTTCCCCAGTGTTTCTCTATTCTCCTGTCTGGAGCACGAAGAAAAAGCAGCAGGATGTTGTAGGAGGGCAGCGAGAGCCACCAAACCCTGGGTGGGGGGAATGGAGCAGCCTCAGAGATGGTCCCCAACTCAGGCAGGACCTGGGCCACGCTGCTGCTCCCCGGGGAGCTGCCGGGGAGATTCCCTGAGCCGAGGCTGACCTCCACAGGCCAGCTGGATCATAACAGCCCCGTGCTCCTCCTCGGGACCAGGAGCACTAGGAAAATATTTCCAAACCATGCAAACAGAAATAGGGCCCTTTCCCCACCAAAACCAACCCTGTGTTACCAAAGCAGTGGGCACCTACGGGATCTGGGACCGCCTGCCTCATGTCCCAGTAAGGACGGCTCCGTAGGGGAGCTGCCAGCTCAGGACACAGGAGCTCCTGGGCTTGTTTCTCCTCTCCATCTTCCTGATACATCCAGGACTTCTTCCTGTGCATCTCCCCTACTGCTGCCTTCCCTTGTTCCAGAAATTAAGAGTTTATAAGAGACATGGATACTACAGAAATGGAAGGTTCACAGCAATTCATTACGCTGTTGGTCTAACGAGGCTTTCCCAGGACCCTGCGGACCCTTGTAGCGCACAGAAGAGAAAGCAGTACTTCAGAGCCAGAAGCAGACCCAGGAGCGCCGATTCCCCAAGATCCATGTCATCTGCTCAGAACAGGCAAGAGTAAGCAAGCACTGTTTGCACCTTTGCACTAATGCAATGCCCAGAAGGGCTTATCCTATCTCTAGTTAATCAGCAGGGCAGCAAACACTGAGGATTTGGGTTTTGGCTAAAAAAGAATAGATAGATTTCATCGGTGTAGCTGATATCGAGGCTTCCTTTTCCAAGATGGTCTGAGCAAGCAATGTGTACGCCCTGACAAAGAGCAAAGTCATCCCTGGAGGGCAACAGCCGCTCCGAAGCCTCCTGCCTTGCTGAGGTTTTCACTAACAGCTGCTGATCTGAATTCCTAGACGCAGCATTTGCCTCCTCAAAGCCTTGGGTTTGTCTGGGTGTTAGCGCCAAATCCAAGAACTCTCTGGCGTCCAAGCGGATCTGCTTTGCCCTCCACACACACCAGCAGCCACCAGCTTCCCCACGGCACAGCATGTGACAGGAACAGAAAAGCGCCGGCCCCAAGGAGCAGTGCATGGCAGGAGCAGTGGGCAATTTCCCCACAGAAGGGCAGTTGTAAGTTGGTGATGCTGGGGAGGACTTCAGAGCAGGAAAAAATCAAAAGAAGGATTATTCAGAGACTAATTTTAATGCCTGGAGGAGAGCGAGCAGAGCAAAGCCAACGAAACCGGCAGGAACAAGCGAGTGGTTTGCAGGTCTGAGACATTTATGTGAGGACGTTGGCCAGATGTGACACGAGCTGCTCTGTGTCCCTCCACCCCACCCCACTGCTTTCCCTGAGCCCAGCCCATGCTCTGACCAAAACCTTGGGGTCCTTGCTGAGCCCCGTGTTCCAGCGCCCATGCTGTGACAGGTTCTCTCAGAGCTACGCAAAGCGCTGTCACTGAGATGGTAACAACCTTCCTTCGGAAGGCTTTGGAGCAGCTGCATCCACAGCACAGCATGTGCCTGTCAGAGGCAGGTTTTCTCTCCCCCACTGCCACTACGAGTGGGAACAAGCAATACCCATGGGAAAACAGAGCCTCTGACAATGCGAGGGCAAAGACCTTCTGACCGTTCTGCCACGATGCCATCGCCCCTCTCGTGGGTAACTGGACTTTTTGCCCTGCGGACCCATCACTTCTTTTCTAGCGGCAGGCCAGGAAGGAGACATGAAAAGACTCATTCAGGAAGGCGCCTGGCAGACAATTTGATGTACCGACACATTCTGCAGAGCCAAGTGTTTACACTGAAGTGAACTCTGTACAGATATGCACTCTAGGCTGGGCAGAGATCAGGATCACAGCAAGGGTGTAAATAAAATTATGAGTGTAACATTGATTCCAGTTTGCCCACTAACAATGTTCCCATTCACTTAAGGAAACGTTCCCAGGAATCACTCCTATTTGCTGTCTGGCAATTCAAGCCACGTTTTTCTCCTCTGTTGAACCAACACTCCTGATAAAACAGGGAGCCTTCCGGCTACTATCTCCATGTAAAGATACAAAGAGACCTCACCTTTCATTGCCTGTTCCAACCAGACGGTGTGGCCAAAGCGGGGATCTTGGGGAATCTGGATTCCTGGATTCCTTCCTGGCCCTTCTGCAAACTGTGGGAGAGGCACTCCACCCTCTGGATGCAAAGGGGGGGCCCTGACATGCGCCACGCTCCATTGAAACGGGTGCATTTCTAAGCTCAGCTCCCTGTGGACGTGATAAGATCAATCCTTGGAAGCAGCGTAACCACAGCAGGACAGCACTGCACCTGGGTTGTTTAACCTATATACAGCACTCCAGATGCAGCTTCACCCCCTTGGGTCAGGTCAGAGCTGGGGATCTCTCCTCCAGGCTGTGCTGCACGATGCAGACATGCACTGGGTGACTCACACGAGGGCACCCAGAGAGTCAGCAGCAGAGCCAGGTACTGCGCCCAAAAGCGAGTAACCTGGAGGGACCCCCAACGAAGCTGTGAAGCTCAGCTATTCTTGGGAACCAGTCACGACTTGCCTTGGTTTCAAGGCCTTCTCTTATCTCTTGCAGCAACTTGGGCTCATTGTGAAATCTTACCACTGGAGATGTTAACAGCCAGGATTTATGGCTTCTGTAGTTTCCCTTTAATAGCTTCAGCTGGGGAAGCGCTGGCGAAGGATGAAAGATGCTGGTACGGGATGGATGTCAGGAGAAGACTTCAAAGACTTCCAATACATTGAGCCGCGTTATGATACTCGGGATCCTTCTCCTACAACCATCCAACACTTCCAGGAGCCTCTCCCTTCTTAAGCACAGGCTTAACCATTTGGACCCACAGTTGAGCACCTGCATCTCAGCTCTCGAGGCTCACAGGCAAGATTCTGCCCTGAGAGACCCCGTTCAGTTGCTCCCAGCAAGCTTCCCATTGCCTACAGCACATCACACAGCAGTACATCTCCTCCTTACCCCAGAATTCCCCAAATCCTTCCCTCCTGGAGACACTATGAACCACCATCTGGCTCAGACCAATGCAGTAGCCACTACAAAATCCAGTCTGCAGCAAGAAGTTTCATGGGAAAGTTGAGCAAGTTCTGCCATAATGAGTACCTAGCCATAAAGAAAGTCTTGTCTGGAGGGGAAGGACAGAGCGAGCCTGAGAAGGGATTTTGCACACTAGTATCTATGGATTGCGTTGCCCTGTGGGCTAGTCATGCTGTGAGAACATTTGCTCATGTGCATCTTTCACTGCCCACTGGTACAAAAGGATCTCAGACTAACTGAACTGGTCTGTCACACTCTATGCCTGGAGGGCAGGTAGCTGGGCCCAGGGACAATCTCCATCCTGTGAATTGCTTGCAAGTGTGCAAAATTTCTCTCCTCAAGGAACCTAGCAGAGAATTCACCCAATGGACAGAGCAGCATTATTTCACACTCCTTCCCATGACAAGTTTTACTGCATAGCTGATTCTGGCTCAAAGTCCAGAAAACACTCTTAAGTCAGTTAGACTCCCTTGAAGAAATCTCACACCGAACACTTCAAATCCGCCAACCCCTTGCATGATGCCTGCAGTAAATGCGCATGTGCTGTTGTATATCTGATTCTTAGGCGAGTGGGTGCAGCAAGACAAAGAGCCAACCGCTGCCTTAAAAAAAAAAAACAACAAAACAAAACCCCAAAAAACCCCCAAACACCCAAAACACAAACTACAGGAACTCCCAGTCCCTATATAAGAAATATTGCCTGAGGAAATTAAAACTAAGAAGTAGCTGAAGCAGCATATATCTGCCTACACTTTAAACCCACATACACAAGCAGGAGCTGTAAAAGCTCTCAGCATTTTCCTGCCCCATGTCCTTGCATGGTGCACCCTGGCTTCACATGCTTGTTTGTCACAGGTAACTCCACCCAGCATGCAAACAGCAGTTTAAGTTGTCCAGGTGCCCTGAATGACAAGAAGAAAAGCACAAGCTTCATCATTCAGTTTTGTTTCACACAAATCCACAGCAGGAGCCCATGGATACAGATCAACCCATCCAGATCAAATGAAAAAAATTCAGCTACAAGCCACAGAATCGGTATGAACGCTAACGCAGCTTTGTTACACTGATGTAACTTCATTTCCAGTGAGCCAGCAAAGCAGATAAACAGAAGTCATTGCGACCAGCAGAGCTAATAAAAGCCAATTTCCTTAGGGCACATACCCTTGTCCTCAAGCACCCCTCTCTGCTGCAGCAACCTCAGCTCCCCTCTTCACCCCACGAGCCTCCTGACACCAGGCAAGGTGCAGCAGTGCCATGACTTGTCTGGAGCTACACACGTGGTTAGGCTGAGCTCTGCTCTGCAAAGGGTCTTCATTTAGATCTCAAAGGGAGATGATTCTCCATCATACTTTCATCTTTAACTTTCCTCGTTGGTACCTAGATGGAACACACTTCCAAAACCTTTTAAAGGAAATTACTCCCCTTTTAAGAAATCTAAACTGAGACACTACAAACAGAAACAGCTTGCCCAAAACAGACAAGAAATGAACTCACAGCCTAGAGTTAAGTCCAGGGAACTATTGCCTAGACCACCCTTCTCCCTCTATACTCTTCCCAACAAGAACTTCACCCCAGAAACAACCTCCAATGATTGTCCAGCTACAGAGTAATAGCTTGACTTGACGGCTGTCCACAGGGCCCAGCTCTACTGCTTTTTGTTTAAAGGCAGTGTCCAGGAGTTTAAGTTCTTCTTGGAAAGCCGTGCACATGCAGCATGACATGTACAGAGAAGCTGGGTCTCTGGGAGAAGGCTGTGCTTGTAGCTACCGGGCACTGGGCTGACTGCAGCTGCCTGCCTCGCCAGGAGGCTGGAGCAGGCTGCTCTGTGTTAAAAACAGGAGCCAGCTGCAGCTGTGCATCACACAGCAAAGGCTGTGGCAAACCCATTTCTGTGACCCACAGTCCCATCTTCCTAATGGGAAGGACTGGAACAGGAGGCTTGAAATGCGCATCAGACCAGAGAACCCCCCTCAGCGCTGAGCTCTGCCTTCCAGGCGCCTCTCGTAGTTGACTAAGCTCCCTCCTCAGCACATTATCAAACCTCCTGCCTTTGAGTGGTTTACTATTAACAGTAGCTTCTCACAATCAGCTTTTTAAATCGCATGTAATTTAAAATTTTGCCATGTTCTACATCTAGAGTTCAGCATTATAAATGCTTTCTCCTCTACCCTGCATTCAACCAACGCATGGACACAGAAAGCCATTTTTAACCAGCATAACCTTCAAACCCATTAAGAGGAGCAGTATCGCTTTAATCAGACTCTCTAAAATAAGAATTCCATGTGCAAACTGACAAAGTCATTCTCCTAGGTCCTGCCAAGCCCTTTGCCGTAGGCAAAGGAGTTGAGACGTCCCTTAGCACCAATTTTGTTTGTTTATTTATAAAGTTCACATGTTTGATCTTTGTTTAGCAACTGTTTTCATCTCTCTGTCCGGTGGTAAGAACACAGCAGTTCTTCTCTTGAGTCAAAGAATCATGAGTTCTCTTTTTCCAGCTCTGGAAAGCATCCAGCATCAGCTTTGAGAGCTCATCAGAAATTTAGCAAGACCAAGTACAGTAGGATCTGCAGGAAGAAGTGTTGCTTACCTCCAGACTTTTCAGGTCTCACACACAGTTAAAAGCCAGACTCTTTAAGTTGCCTTAAGTTTATTACTTTTCAGAAATTATCTCATGACACTTGACTAATTTACCTCCCCCGATCTCTGGTTACTTTTGAACACTGTGATCACGACCCCAAATTGCTCAGCCACCACGCACTTTTGGCAGTCTTGGAAAAATATTAACCCAGACTAAAGAGCTTTGTTATTGCCGGTGTTGCTGCATTTTTTTCATTAGATATTAAGCTGCTTTAAGTCTCACCACTATGCCTACTGACTTCAGGAGACCACCACAAAACCAAGCATTTGGGTGTGAACTATTCACCAGTTCAAGGTGAATCTTGCTTTTGCAGAACCAGTTCAATGAAGAAAGTAAAGCCCTTGAGCAGCAGTTCCTAAATGTTTGTGATTAAAGGCCAGTCAACTTCTCATGGACCATTCACCCTGTTAACACTATCCCCTGCTTCATATAAGCCCATCCAAAGCTCTCCTTGGCCTCCTGGACCACCTATGATCCACTGAGAGGAGTTTGGGAACCACTAGAGTTAAACATATTCTTGATTAATGAGTCACTCCATCCACCCTTTCTCCTGGAGACTTTCAGAGACAGCAAAAATGTTCAGACATTCAGCTCATACTCAGCTTTCATTGTAATGAGTGTCCAAAAGCCCTCAGGCAACCACGTCAAATGAGTTCCTTTTCCATCCCACTGAATACAAAGGTTTGTCCAGGTTTCTCCTTCCTTCCATAAAGATCCCAACTACCCTCTGACAAATTGGTTTATTCCTACACCAGCAAGTACTCAACAGAAGAGAGATACTTGCAGGGTCTCCTCAACCTTTTAGCTACTGTATTTTGCTGCTGTTTATAAGAAAATTGAGTTGAGGAAGTAATTAGAAAATTGTTTCTGGAATTTCCACAGCATAGTGAAGCTTTTAGCAAATAGTATGTTTTAGCCTGTTTGCAATTAAAAAAAAAAAAATGGAGTTCTGATAAAGCATGCTAACTGCTAAAGGAATGAACCAAGAAAATCAGATCAACCTTCTGAAATGTGTGCAAAAAAATGGAACACTGCTAACGAAACGCTAGTTAATTTCTAGGAACTTGTTAGTGAAACATCACAAAAATAAGTTGATGAGTATCTAACATGGTATTTCCAAGCCAGGTGCCAATACTTCAAGGCTAGTGCCATTAAAAACACATCTCAAGGTGAACCAGTGCTCCAAGATCACTAGATCTCTACCTGCCTTGGTACCAGAGACTGGCGGCAATTCCAGTACATTGTTAGGCTCCCTTAGAACAGGGCAGAGTACAAACGGACAGAAAACAATCAAATAGAACTGGGGTCTAGCTAAAGCATGTTCATGTTGGGGGGATGGACAGGACACGAGAGAAGGGTGACATGCTTCACAATAGTCACAGCAGTTCTCAGCCACTGCTGCTCTCGGTCCTTATGATGAAGTGAACAGATACCATCTGCTTCCACAATTACTACTTATCACAGTTTAGGGAGTCCAGATCCTAAACCACTGGAGTTCATTACAAATCTGGAAACTAGTTTTCCCTGAGAACATGGCAACATTGTTGGAGAGGTAAGCCAGAGCTAGGGATCCTGGGTTCAAGCCAAGTTCAAAATTATTTGGATCAGAGCTGTCCCTGAGAACAGGGAGAAGGCAGCAGTCCGAAACAAGTATGAAACATTCAGCCTCACCTAGCTCCCCTCAAGCTCTGAAATTCTTTCCATTGCTCGCAGTCAGCAGCTACATGGAACTGTTTGGGAGTGGGCTCCATAGCTTTCACTGAAGCCAAAATCCAGCTGTTCCTTGCTAGGACATCCAGGAGGAACCTTCCACACCAGGGCAGTCACCTGAAGTATCTTAAAAACAAAATCTAGCAAAAAATAGAAGGGTTATTAGCTAGTCAAAAGCAGCTCTTGCAGCAAATCCTAGTTACATAAAACACTTATGGCACATCCTAAGACCATTGCATTTGACATGCAGGACGAGCATCATCTTCCCAGCTCAATGCTATTCTCTTTGGGTGTGCTCTTCACACAAGGAGGGTGTTGCATTACCTTCTGGTCCACTCTGTTACTTTTCATGGAAGTACGTGACCAAACTCAAACAAGTTTTGCAAATCTCACCGTAAAACTCACCTCTGATCACAAACCTTGCCATCAGTACAAGGAATATAGTGATACAAGTATGTAATCCTACCAAGGGTTTAATTGCTGGATTTGCTACTACTACAAGCACGTCTTACTTTCCTGCAGATGCTCAGACTCTAGACTACAGGCTCCAGGAATGTCTTCTGGATTCCACAAATTTCCTTTCAAAAACAAAAAGCAACCTCCAGATACACCTCAAACACTCATAAGACAGACAAGAGATTGATGTGATAAAGCTTAGGAAGTTTTGAAGAAAACTTCCACTAGTGGCTGGTGGTCTTTGCTCTGAAGACCTAGTACCCAGTTAACATACTCAAAGCAAAAGCAAGGGTGTACGGTGTTTACCATAGCTAGTTGAGACAGATTTGAAAGCAAAAGACAGTAAGGAAACACGGCTGAAACTCAGAATAAGAGCACTGAGTCTGAAACAGATGAATTCTGTAGACAGGATCAATTCAGTCTCAACTCGTGAAATGGCTATTTAGTGGATTATGTAGGTGTGAACAAGTTGAACCAAACATAAGAAATTTTTTGATGTCTTTTTAATCAATTTTCACAGTTTAACTATGAAAACCTAGTATTCCACAGAAAAGCAAGCCACCAAAATTTATATTCTTAAGAGTTTCCACTTAAAATCTGGAAGGAAAAAAAAAAACCTTTTCATAATTTCTGTAGGAGAAGTCATTATTCCTCAACTCATTCCTAATTTTAAGCAAGTTCTTAACTTTGTTAAGGGGCACAACAGCTAGTTATAATGCTAGAAACAACACATATTCTGCCCTAAATCTCACCACCACTGAAAAGAAACCAGAAGGCCAAAAATTGAGAATATAATTACTACAAAGTTTTTTTCTGTAGTTTAGCACACCACATTCCAGTTGTAGCTTACACATGTGAGAACTGTAGCCTTCAGAAATAAGAGAAAGATCTGCTTGGTAGTGAAAATATAATTTTATTTTTAACAATAGCTGCCAGCAGTATACTGGTATATCTGTAAAAGATGTTCCAGAGAGTGAAAGACATAAGCAAACTACAATAAATTCTATCAACTCTTCAAGTATTTCTACACACAATGCTCCAATTCTTGATGTCCTGTCTTGGGAGTCTCGATATCCTGTTCTGCTCCACTATTCTCCCATCCCTCCCACTCCCTCCAGAAACAAAATGTAATAGTTGGTGGCACAGGTTCTGAGGCAGATTAAATATTTTTCACTTGGGATAAAGCCTTCTTCTAAAAATATTAATTGGATGTGCTCAGATAGTACTCTGAGTGGCAAAGAGTAAAAAAAAAAGTTGACTGTACTTAGCCACTTTTTGTTCTACATTGAGATAGGCATCAGTGGGTTTGGCTCAAGCATCTTCAATTTATTCATGTCTGTGTTCCTTTGATACGAAATGCTAATTTGCTACTTTAGCATAAAAACTTGATTACATCTCTCTTCTTATCATGGAACTGCAACTCTCAATCAGTTTAGACATGCCCATTGCGGAAAAAACATCAATTTTATGGGAAAATGTAAACGTACAAGCTACATGGCTGTGACTGTCCGTGTGGGACATTTACACAAACCAGCAGTGAACAGTAGATGGACAGGAAAGCACTGGAGTGCGTGAAATCGTTTCAGAAGTTCACATGCCTCCTGTTCAACAGGCAGCTCTTACACATAAGGAATCTCTTCAAGAAGGAAAGCTTTGTTAAAGGGGGAAAAAAAAAATCATGCATATACTATTATCTGTTCTCCCACACAAAACCAGGGTGAAGATGATGGATTTTCCCTTTATGTTCAGGAAATACATAAGTCACCTGTTTTAATAGGAATTTAAGCATATTTCAGCTTGAGAATAAAGTAAGTTATTCAGCATGCTAATACATGCAACCAACTTGCAAACTGGAATGCCTACTTGAAAGGGTAACTGCTGTTTTTAAATTGTAGAAGGGGCTAGAAGCATCATTTTAAATTTAAACAGGGGGTAGATTAATTGCTGTTTGATGAAATTAAAAATGCATTCAAAGATCAGATTGTAAACAAGTTGACAGAAGTCAAGAATTTACATAGTTATGAAAGGGCTTTTTTAATTAATGTAGCGCTGGTGATTGGGGCCAGATGAAAGTGCTCTACCCACACCAGACGCTAAGCCTTTTACACACCACCCTAGCTACACTCTGCTCTTCTGAAGGGATCACCTCCAGAGGTGAAAGCTGCTGGCTCTCCATTAGATTCCCGGCCTCTGCTGAAGCCAGCAAGAGCCTGGCCAGCTCCTGCCACAACACAACAAAATAGGAAGCCTAAAAGATACCAACTCCTTTCACACAGGACAGTTAACAGCTATCATATGATAACCGCCTTAGAAATTGCTAACCTGGTCCTCATTTGAATTACACCTCTAAGGGAAAGGCTCCGACGCTCAATACTCCATTGTACTGAGATAAGAAATCCATTAGTTACAGCAAGAGCTTTAACTTTGTTTACAAGCTTTCAGACACAATCATTAAAATACTTAATGCTGAATATAATGTATTACAATTGTCTGAAGATTGCCTAAAAAGTAGAGAGAATATATTATCTATAAAAGACAACAAGCCTGGTATTTTAACAAGTGAAGTATTTGTGTGCATTGATATGCAGGCAGCGCGCACTAGTAAACTGCATGAAAGTGTTTTCATGCTCTTATGCATGTAATTGCCTGGTGTACTGAAGTGTGCACGCAATGGCTAATTTGCTTTTAAAAGAAGGAGCAAGGCCCCATTGCTACAACCTCAGACAACTTCCAAGGGCCATCCTGATCTAGGTTATAAAGCAGAGTTAAAAATTTAACAAAGCTATGCCCACAATCACATTGCTTCCTATACTTTTGTTTTTAAGGGTTAACTATACGATGGCAAAGAGCACCAAACCAATGAGGGTTGTTGGGTTTTTACCCTATGTGTCATTAAAAATGTTGTTCTCTAACAAAAAAGGAAGTCATTCCTTTTTCTAGATGTCACATTGTAGCAAAGACTGAATCCCTACAGAGGATTATTATGGCTGAGAAACTTTATTCAGGGTGAGAATGTGATACTAAAATACAGTAATTATTAAAAGGCTACAGTTAAGTTTTTCCTAACCAGGTCGCTCTGCAGAATTTTCTTTCTGTCCCTAAACACCTCTGTAATAAATCATAACAAGGTCTAAGTGTATCTATGCTTGTCTTCAAAAGACATGTAACAGGATTGCTAACTGCCTTTATATTGGAGTTCTAGCTCTAGGAAGGCAAGACAAGGCACCACAAGCCATGTACACAAATATGGGTTTTTTTTACTCTACTGCTGCTATGTCAAACTAACTTCATGGGTATATAAAGTAGCAAAAGCAGGATGCTTAGAAAAGTCAGGCTGGTTTTCATAAAGCCAGTGCTTACCAAAAAAATTAGTGTATAAAAGTGTTTATGTGAGCATTTCCATGTTATTGCAGAATGTTAAATATTCCAAGAACAACCTACCAGGAATAGCACTTTCCAGCTTCTAAAATCAGTTAAATAGAAAAGTATCTTTACAAAAAAAATAGGCATATAAGTCTAGCATTCTTTGGAGTTGTTTATGATGGTCTTTTAAAAATAACCTAGCGGTTTATTTCATGCAAAGTCATTAATTTTAAACAAGAAAACTATTCCCTGGTTTAGAAATATTTGAAAATTGCTTTTAAAAAAATTGCAGTGCTATTCCTCAGTGTTGCTGTAAAAAGATTATGTATAGTAGTGCAATGATTATGATTATGCAAAATTGCAGTCCTGGTGCACAGACAAGCAATTAGGATAAATTTAATGTAAAGGATTGGATTTCAAACACCATTTCTTTACAAGAGTAATTAATAGATTTCCTTTCAGGAAAAAATGCATACTATAATTTAAGGCAAATGTTAAAGGTCACTTTAGCTTTCTTCAGGAAAGAAATAGCTTAAAAAAGTTCCCCAAAAGACTCCCACTTTAACAACTATCAGTGTCAGTCTTGCATCACTAATCATTGCACTGCTATTCACCATATTCAGTAGCTATTTACCAACTAGGACACTAACGTTTACATGTACTTTGTTTATGAGAGCACAGATTTTGTAAGTAAATATCACCAGAAAGACCTATACAAAATAAAGGCTCTTAACTACCAAAAAGAAAGCCACTTGCAATTTTTAAGGTGAACAGATGGCAAGCATCCAGTTCTTCTGGTTTCACAATGGTAAAGAGCATCCTGACAATTATTCGTTTGCTGCAACTCAGAATTTGGGACAAATGTAGGTTGTTGCCAATTTAAAAAAAAAAAAATTGGGGTTTTTTTTTTTGATCTCGTCCAGCTCTTGAAGACACAACTAAATACTAACTCTGAACTGCAAGCTTCCTGCTATAGCGCTCAAGGCTAGATTCAAACTTCCCTGATGTCTGAGGTCATTCAAATCCAAGTTTCACATTTGAGTTCATTCTCAACCGTTACTGTGATTTCAAATCCAAGAGAATATTTTTTTTTAAAAATTGTTGCCAAATATTCTGCAAATGGCTCTTTTGGATAATAAGTTCCCTTACATATAGATGTAAGTAGGATAGACAAGCAGGTACAGTTCAACATGTGACAGATACGACAACTGTGTATAGATCTTCTGGAAAAGCAATAAATTCCAAAATACATAAATATTCCTTGTACCATATAGCAAAACAGTATCCTAAACCAATTCGTAGACAGGGACCAAATGTTCGCAAAGAAAAGTAATAGGGGCAAGATAACCCTTCATACTGAAAGAATCTAGTTACCCCAGTGCAATATTAACGTAACTGCATTAATGATATTCAAACTTGCTGTGAAAGGAGGTAAGGAAAAACAAGCCTATAATTAAGTCTGCAAACTTTAGGTAATTACTGTACCTGGTCTATCCACCATAACTTTGAATAACTGCAAGTTCATGCAAAAAAAATTGCTATCTTATATGAAAAGAGCAGTCTGTTAGAAGCAATGTTATGGAATATGCAAGAAGTCATCTCTTTTGCAAGTGCTGTTTACTTAGTGAGTCTCTTGGCTACATCACTGTAAGCTATTTCAATTTCTTTGTCTCCAGGACAGGTATTGGTGAATTCATCTCTGCTATAAGCATTCGTCAGGTATCTCCAAATCCCTGTCATTTCCTTGGGAATCTCAAAGTTGCGGTATTTTTTGGCCACCACCTAGAACAAAAGAATTAGATTATGAATTTACATTGTTCAATGTAAACCACACTTGCATCCCTTGTCACTCTCTTGTTAAGATATCCTGCCAACACATACAGAGTCACTTCTACAGTCTGTAGAACCTGCCCCTCTGGGATGTGCCTGGACCTGGCAGCATACTGCCTCGCTTGGTTTGTACTACTGTCCTCAAAGTAAATACTTCTGCACCCAGGCAAAAACTTAATCTGTGGCTCCATCTGCAGTACAAAACTGACAAAGATCACTGGAGACAGTGAAAAGAAATCAAACCATGATGATACAGGCACATCCTCACTCCTGTAGTTATCGAAGGCTACCTCTTTCTAGACTTCAGACTTTTTTTTTTAATACAATCCTCGTATTAAACATTGTCTCATTTACTTTAGTGCTAATAGAGCAGTTTTCTCTACAGATGTGAGAAGGCATCCACTTCAAAAATTTACTGGCTACATGATGTTCACCTTCTTTCTTCCACCTCATTCTTTTAAGCCTTGCAACTTCCTGTGACCACATGGGTCAGTGTTTTGTGCCATTTCATCACCTGCCACCCAGCTTGTCTACTGGTTCACACCTCCGCTGATTTCAACTGTTCTATCTCTAAAGCCCTTGTGAATTACATAAATCTTACGCAATTTCATGTACTGTTAATACTGTAGTTAAACTTACACAGGACCTTACACATGGTTGAAATGAGTTGGACTCTAGAATGTCATAAACCATAAGCATTTTGTCCTTCGTTATCACATAACATAGAAGTCCTTTACCTTGACAATGTGTAGTTTAGGTAGCAGGTTGCAGTCTGCTAATGTCATCTCATTGCCATCCAAAAACTTGCGAGTAGAAACTGTAATATCCTCCATGCTATTTTCATCTATCTCATCAGGAAGAGGAGAGTTCAGATACTCATCCAGTTTCTGAAGGGTTTTCAAGAGGCCACGTTCTAAGGCTACAGAAGAAGGAACAGTTTTAAGAACAAAAAAGAAAGCCAAACCACAGCACACAAATTTCAAAGCAAATTATCATTTAGAATATTGGTACTAGCAGCAGATCTGAAAAAACATAATCCACATCACTGTACTACCCAGAACAGAGCATATGCTGGAAGATTTTTAACCGTTGTTCACTTTTTGTGGCAACACTCCTGCTGGGAGCTGCCTTCGTGGTCACTAGTAACACTGAAACTGAACTAGAATCCCTTTAAATATCACACAGATGCAGGTTATTTAAAAGCTGGTTTATTATATTTATTAGTAGTTTGCACTAATTTAAAATAGAACTGTACACAAATGTTTATTTTTGGTTTAAAAAGTGGCTTATGTCAGTTTCTTAAGACTACTCCTAACGAGCTTACACTAATTAGAATTAAGCTATTATATTCATTTAAATGTAATCTGTTTAATGTCACATGCTCAGCTAACAGCCACGACTAAACACACAGATGGCCGAGGAGGTTTGTGGAACACAGCAGCAGAGGGCAGCACGCCCCACAAAATGGAAAAGTATTTCTTGGCTGTTTAAGTATTTTGCATCTCTCCATTTGAAAGACAGCAGAAAGACGTTCTGATTCCCTGACTCAAGTTTTCCCTCCAAGAACATTGAGGACAAAAGATTTGTACTAAACTATTTAAAGGTCTAATTGTGCATTCTTTCTCTTATTTATCTCTCACCTTCTCTCCACACAGAAAGGTCTTAATCCTTTAAATAAAGTGACAAACTAAGCTTAACTCAGACCTCTGAATGGGAGCCCTCAATCCTAGAAAGGTCAAATAATCAAGGGTGCAGAAAGGCCTCGCAGCAAACGCATGGAAACTCATCCAGTGGGGCATGACAGACACTCTGCATGGGATTTGGTTCTGAAGTTTAAAATCATTTCTACTGAGTTCAAGAGTTTGGAATGACTGTTGTGTAGAGAAGTTTCAATGCCACGGATATTTACAAACCATGCATACCCTACTGAAGTGCTAATTGAACACTAATTGAAATTCTCTTTGGAAGTGTTGAAATCTGTCTCTGACCACTAACTTTAAATCACAGGATTAATTCATGAGACTCAAGTGTCCATCAACATGCAGCAAAATTTGTCAGTGAGACACTTCACAGTAAAGCTGCTCTGCAAAACACAAGACATTGAAACGATGTGTGCACAGCTACCGGCCCCCAAGGAACCTACCTTCATTAGCTTCTGGTCTAGAATTTTTGATAAATGCAGAAAATTTGGCAAATATATCCATTCCAGCAGTGTTTGATTCTGGATGCTTTGGTGAAAGTTTTAGGTACCTAAAAAGTAGAAAGGAGTAGACCTACAGCACATTTAGCAGAATGATGCTCATCATATATTAACTAGCACAAAACGGCCCTTTTAAAAAAAAAAAAAAAAAGATTCTACATCATGTACATTTACCAATTTATCCGCTTTCAGATTAATGTGGAAGATTTGCTTCTTAAGTGCAATATCACACACTTCCATTTAAGTTAAGATTTTTAAACCCAACATTTTTAATCACTTTTCAGAGGAATACCAAAGCGTATCTCTCTGCTTTCTAAATTGGGCATTTGTTTCAAGCGCAGAATGTCTGACACAGTCCAGGGTCACCAGAGCAAGCTCCCTTACACAGCAGTGCTGCCAAGGGGGCAGGTCACAGTTCTGTAAATGAGAATATAGTTAGGGATCGAACAGCTAACAAATTAAATACTCTTGCCAATTCTCTGCTCACTGGACATTTGGACATTAATTTTTTTCATTTAAATTAATATCAGCTGTCCCAGAATAAGATGGACTCCAAATCTTTGAACAAAAAAGTAAAGTCTTGCCACACCAAAAAGACAAAACAGCTCAGTCTGCTAAAGGCAGTGTCTGCATTTTACCACTGCCTGCCAGTTGAGGGAGAAGAAAGCCAACAGTTTAGAGAAAACTTGAACACATTTCTCATATTCATGCTGTGTAATCTAATTATTTTTAAAAGTGTTCAGTAATTTCCACCATAATTTCCAAATACTAAATAATCAATCTCCAGGACTCATCTTATGCCTGGTATGAAGGAATTAATTTTTAAAAAAATAATTTTTAAGTTGCATTTAGTAATCACTGACACTATACAATTATCAACTGTCCCTCTGCTTATAGAAAGCTGGAAGGAATAATGAAAATAATTTAACATTAAATACAAAGTTCACTGATATTCCTGGTAAGAACAAGAAATTACAAATTCTTGAAGACTTAAATAACACCTTACTTCTAGAAGAATGACTGCAAATACAAGTCTCCAAAAGGAGACCGCTCATCTCCTTAAAACAGATTCCCTCAATAGTTTATTACAGAGTCAAGACTAAGTTTTGTATGCCAAGCTTATCTTCATTTACATTATTTGGACACATCATCAGAATGGCCTGGCCCAGTCACCAAAAAGAAAAGTCAGGAAGAATGACAGGATTGTGCAAAGGACAATTTAAAAATAATCTTTAAAATAAAACATTTTTATATGTTTAATATAAAGATGAGGGAGCTGGAGGGAAGAAAGGTACAACAAGCAAGAACTCCAAGCTATTTTCAATGTCTCATCCTCAGTTTACTGATGCCACGTCAATAACATCTTAGTTAGTGCAGAAACCCCCTTTGAGAACACTCCATCTAACCTAAGGTGACAAATTAGCATTTTAACACCTACTTGGGTGGAGCCAAAACATCTTCCAGGAACTCTTCAATCTTATTCACATCTGTTTTCACTTCACCATTGTAAGTTATGAAGGGCGGATGAGTGCCTGGAGCCAAATTTTGAAGGTCTGCTGGTTTTCTAGGGTGAAATACAAACCAATACAAAAGTAAGCATAGGACATCCATGACCCTGACTTTCACTGCTACAGTCACAAAAGTACTGCCTGAGGTTTTCACGTTCTTGCAGTTTTAAAAAGATATCACCAGTTTTCTTTTTAAAAAGTGAGTTTACAGCTTGATTAGTATTTTGAATATATACTTGGTAACAATTAATTTCAAGTATTTAAAAACAACTGCTTCCCCCTACCTCTGGCTATGTTTTTTCTCAAGTCAATATAATGCTGACTAGCAGAGGGAATATACATATACCACACAAACACTCTCTTTCCCAAGATCTGCAGTACAGGGTTTATATATAGCGTAATCTGCGATCAGCAATAATCCTCCCCCTTTACACAGAGCTTCTCCAGAAATAAGCAAGTCTGAGATAGAGCAGTGCATATAAACCATTTATTATGTGCACACAGAATCTGGTTCTGGACAAGTTAACAAATATTTAAAAATCATGTTTTAAAACAATGCTTCCTCTGGTGAAAAAACTATTTACAAATAAGAGCAGGACACTTGGGCAAAGGGAGGAGAATCCCTGACCTTAGTATGACGAGACACTGGAGAAACAGCATCAAGCTAAAATCCTCAGACATTTCTAAATCTTAAGTCAGTTTTGGCAATACCTCTCGCTGTTCGCTCCAGCTCCTTTCATACTAACCCTTATCAAGCTAAGCCAGTTTATTTTATAAGCAATTGGCTTCTCTCTCCTCTAGTTGTGCCTTGATGCTGTAGTAACAAGGAACAACACTGCAGGCATTTCTTTAGAAGCCTATATTGCAGCTGCACATATACACCTACCCACTCATTCACCCCCAAATGCCTAACTTACTCTTTAATGTAAAGCTCTCACCTCTGCCTCATCAGCAGATTCAGATGCCAAGTTGAAGTCAATAATGAGATGTGGATCCATTACAAGCTATAAAATCCAAAGCATCATCTAAAAAGCTGCACCCAATTTTTCCCCAGTAAATCATCATGGTATTAGTTAGTCCCATGCTAGTGCAACTGTCTCAGTGCAAGCAGAAATAAAATTACGGTACTGCTTGGCACTTCTTCAGTAGCAGCACTTAAAACTTCCCTCTGATGAAGCTACTGACTACAGTCCGGGATGACTGCTCAGAAGGACGCAGTCTAACTTCTCCAAGACCCTCTCCACATTTTAGAGGACAGTCTGCAATTCCTAGTTCCTCAGACCATCCCTGTGCACTACCATCCGACAGTACCCACGATCCAGATGACGCGTGACTGTACAATTACATTTCTGTCAGGCTGACCAGAGCACATGCTACAGGATGACCACCACCTTTTGATAGCGTTATGCTGGACGAGGAACAACAAACGATACCTGATCCAGCAGAAAGTTTGCCAAGACAAAGTTGCCCCTTCGTTACTGTTTGAACAAATCCAAACCGGACCCTAACCCTTGAACTGGGTTTGTGCTTTGCGCAACGTGGCCGCATTTCTGAGCCAGCACCAGGCATCCAGGAACTGGATTTACTGGATACTGGAACTACAGTTCAAGAAAGGCTTCTGACTGTACTGGACAGGGAAACTAGATTAGTAATATACACAAACATTCAGAAAGCAGTATTTTCAGGGATAGCATGCCGACTCGTAAGCACAGTTTAAGAGTTTGTCCTGTGAAAATGTTGCTTTCCATTTCTTACAAAATTAAAAACCCATGCCAGAATTTCATGTCCTGCCCACTGCTGAACCTTTTAAGCAGGGCAAGCAGCAACAGTATAGTGCTCAAGTGTACTTATGACAGATATGTAAAACTGAATGAGAAAACTGATTTTTATACTTAAGAACATTAAGCACCCTGCTTTTAGCCAGGTGACAGAAGTCTTGTTAATATAAGAATTTAACCATTTTCAATTTTTAAGCTTCCAAGAAGTTATTTCTAACTAGTAGTTGCCATCACCCTATTGCTTTTAGGATTTAAAGTCTGTCATCTGTTAATGCTTTAAGTAGCTTAACACTTCATTTAAATACAGCTTTGTAACCGGCAACAATTACAGGAAGTCATTGTGGCTCACTTCCAATTTTGCATGTTTGCTAGATAAAATTCCTCAAAAGGAATGTTATTTTAAAAACAAACATGGGCAAGACCACCGGATTTGCAGTAATACTATCAAAGGAAAGATTTTATTTCAGAAACAGACTAGTCTAATGACTAACCAAAAAAGTTTTCCAAAGAATCAGAGTGCATCTGAAGGATCCCAGAGCATTTTATTAACCCCTCTTGCCACTCCAGTCAGACCACCTGTATCTTTCAAAAAAAAAAAAAAAGAAAGCAGAGATTAACATCCCACAGCCAAAGCCCAAACATAACACAGGGTTTGATTTCCAGTTTGCTGCTCTTGCCAGTAGGTCATAAACAAACCCTGGTTTACCACATACAAGCCACAGCCTTTAGAGCACCAAGAGTACACAGAAATATCCTTAAAGGGCCAAGAGTACAACTTCCCTTAATAGTCAAACAAGAAGGTAATTAAAAATATTATACTGAAGTTTACTTCAGAGATAAAACTGGACAGCTTCTTAAAAAAACCAAAAACAAACAAAAGAAGCCCCCAAAACCTTCTATAACCACTCAAAACAATTCCATGAGAGCTAGTACCTGCCCCAAAGTTTATGGGGGGCATTTGGAGGTAGGGCCACATAGTTAAAGATCTGGCCACCACTAGCTAATTAAGTGGGCAAGCTCTTTAACACCAGCGTTAAGGTATAAACATTTCATGGCTTTGCCACAAACCAGAATAGCAATTAGCACTCAAGTAATTTCTTGGAGATCAGACAAAAACTAGCCCGCAAATGTAATGTGCTCTACAGTGATTTAGAAATTATGCAAGTACTGCAATGAGTGTCTGAAGAGTAACATGAGGGAAAAAAAAAAAAGCCAGCAATAAAAAACCCCGTCTCCAGTTCCTAAGCAGTATGTTACACTGCTGAAGTTGCATTCACCTCTGGGCAGTCTTTAATATTTACTAATCTCTTTATTTAATCTTTGTCTGTCAACATAATTGCAAAAACCACACAATCAAGATGTTTAAAATAGGATTTCAAAACTTAACTGAATGCAAGCTGGCCTTGAATGTTGTTACAAGCCCAACAAATGGTTTATGTACTGCAACTCTGCTCTAGTCACCAGAACAAGTCAAATCTCTGAGCACTGAAATGCTGCTTCTGAAAAGGGAAAGAATAAAGCCTCTGTCTGACTAAACAGAAGCAAGAAAGGCATGATTTCTTTGAAAGGGCGGTACGTCCCACTTCGTTTGCCTATGCGCATATTTTTGTGTCTTAAGAGTAGAACTGAGAACTGCAAAATGTTCTTTCATTAGCACAGTATGATATCCAATGCAATTATGGAGGGGAAAAATACTTGACATGAGTCAGTCAAATCAGACTCAGTTTTTCCTGTGTCCCAAGTTCCTTACTGGTGAACTTTTGTACCCAACAGTGACCTTTTAAGCCTCACAAACAGAGCTTGCCTTACTACTGTTGTGCAGAAATTACACTATGAGGCAGAAGCATGGGCTGCAAGACCCTCCCCCCCCTTTTTTTTTGCTAGCAAAATAAATTCAGATGCTTAAAGCCATTACTACCTAGCTCTTCAGCAAGTTTGTGTCTTTAACAGCAACAAAAAGAAGAGAGGGTAATTGGCTTGAATAACATACTTGTAAAAGCAGTTTCTTGTGACAGTATTAGAAGTATCAAGGCAACACCTAGCACCTATTATCACTCCAGTAATGCTTACAGGGGAAAAAACACCATCTGGTATAAAACTTTTCCATTTGAGCACTTTGCTGAATTTGACATTCTGTAAGTTACACTACTCTACAACTAGGTATTAGACAATCCAGAATGTTACATTTGTGTTTATGAAGCTTTAAATTCTAAAAGGAATTAAGTTTGTATCAACATCTACTAAAATCTGAATTAGCTTCAGTGGTTCTTCTTCTCCTTTACCAGAAAATACGTTCAGTGTGCAACAAAAAAGTAGAGTCCATTTGGCCTACTCCCGTGCAGGTTTTTAATTTTGCACTTATTTTGTGTTTTTCCCTCCCCAAGATAAAAAAACTGAAAGAAAGCTTTCCTTGTGTAAGAAAGGACAATTTTAAACATCTGCAACCAATTTATATTCCAAAAGTTAGTCTTACATTCAATTAACTCAAAGTTGCCAAAGGGACACAAATAAAGCCAATTCATCAGGCATCTTTGGCATTTTAATGACATCTCTCAGGCTGGTTCAGCAGTAAAAATGCATCCAACTATAAAATGTCTCTTTAACCTTCTTCTCATCTCCCCCCCACCCCAGTAACTGCAATAGGTTAAATAACACCATCATTAAAAGTAAAGGAAGTCTAAAACTACAAACACTACACAAGCACAAGCTCTACTCCTGAGGCTTCCACAAACCACATGCAGTGCTAAATGGCAGACATGATATATTTGGTTTATGTGTGCTGGCAGCAACAATTATATTTGCAGTAAAATCCCACACTGGCCAGAGAAAAATCTTTGAGCTGCTACAAATGTACACCCAGTTGACAAAAGCTGCTTTTTCCCCCCCTCTCTGTTCAAGTAGTCTGCCTCAGCCTTACTACACATGGAAATATTTAACACTAGTTGCCAGCACTGAAACAAGTCACCACCTTCTTAAAAAAAAAAATTACAAGAAGAGCTTAAGTCTAGCAGGGTGATTTCTTTCTTACCCATTTTACACTTGATTCATGGGAGAACACTGTACATTTCTATTGGCTTTATTTCTGAAAATAAGGTTTGCAAGCACTGGCAGTCACTCCTCTCTCCAGAGAGTTCAGTGACTAACATTACATTAGTGTTGTGAAAACATTACTTCACACCAAACACAAATACAAGGCCTCTGCTGAATTTAGCATTACCACTTCTAAAGTACACCCAACCTTAGCAAATTAAGACTCCTGGGTTCACATCTCACCCACTAAGGTATTCATTTCATAGATGGAGATGTTGCAATTTAGGTGACACGCAGCATCATGACATACTTGGCTAACACTATAAAAAGGCAGAATATTTTACATTTTATTCCTACCCATTTCACTTCTATTTCACTCGTGGACAGCTATTTTCACATTGTTTTAATTCTTTATTGCATAATAAGCAATATTATCTTGAAATCTTTAAAAAGAAGAGTAGGTTGCACATTATTTGTGACAGTTATCCAATAATCATTGGAGATTTGGTCAAAGATTGGTTGATATAAAATACCCATCTAGCAGTCTTCACTTGCGGGGTCTCAATGTTAAGTTAGTAAGATTCAGTATTCAGTTATAAGAAACTTCATATCAACTATTAGCTTTACAGGAGAAGAGCATCATTTAACAAATTCAAGAGAATTTATTGGACAAGTTGTTTTTGGTTACAGATACTTATAAATAACCATCAACGAATGCACCACTTACATCAAGGTTGTCTTTTAATATTCATGAGGACAGATTTCATTTTTAATTACAAAAAATAAGCCACGCAAGATTTAGAAGCCCCCGAAACCCATTTGTTACATCAAGCGTACTGTACTCTTGCTTGTCAGATAAACCAAGTATTTCTTACCTCTTCAGATCAACTGTTGTGACACTAAACACCACTCCCTTCAGCCAAAGAATCATGAACAGCCTCTGCGAAAAAGGACAGTTTCCTATGCTTTCACCATCACTGCCAGCCTGCAAAAGAGAACAGATCATTAATTAGAAGGTAGGACTCTGCCATCTACAGATGCTCACAATTACTGAAAGGACTTTATTTAAAGACAGACTCGGTAACAATTAATGGATTTCATTGCCTGTGCAGTCTTCACATCACTAACTCCTCCAAAGCCTTAACAAGCTTACAGTCAAACCTAGTGTCATCTTGCAGGAACACTCCTTTGCTCTCAAAGTCCAGATATCCTAAGGTGTGTCCATATAACGCACAAAAATGAGCATCCTCAGAATATTTAGATTCGCTTCATATACTGGGAAGGTATGCATGGACTTCTGCACCACTTTGGTTGTGGGTTTTTGTTGTTTGAGTGTTGTTTTTTTAAAAATACTTGCACCTTTCAATGATTTTTGTTGCTGCAGACATAATGAGGATTTTATTACAGTGAAATTTGCACATTTATGAAGTCAACTAACCTATTTACTTGTCATGTCCTCTAACAGCTGCTCACAAAACATATCAAAACAAGATTTCAGACAACAAAATAAGCTATTTCACACTGAAGATGATCCAACTGCTCTTAACAGTCAAGCAAAGGGTAGCTAATCATATTCGTCTGAGCAGCCACACCTTTTGATGGCAGTTTTCCAATGTCAATATTGTTCTCTGTTCTTTATTATTTTTTCCTTCTTCTACAATACATAGCTAATTAATTGTAGTCATCTTCCAGTTTATTGCTTGTATCTCACCGTGTAGCGCTATAGCGAGCCAAATGCAACCAGGAACTATGAATCTTTATTGTATTGCAGGTGTTGTAAGGAAAGACATAAGTACATAGAGACTTCACTGACAATAAAGTAATATTCCAAAGCCACTTTTTATAGGCAATTTATCAATAAGTCTTTGTCCTACCACAACAAAGGTCTATTACATAGCAACAGTAAGTCACTCCAGGGCACCCAGTGATGGCATGCATCGCATGATTGCTCTGACAATGAAGTATGTATTGCTGAGTTGGAAAATTTTAGGTTTTAGTGGGCTAGAATTAGGCACACAAAACCTTGAATCTTGTTATAACATTCAATCCTCTGCAAGGAAAACTGGTTCAGTAGTAAAACAGATTATCTTGACACATACTTTACATTAGACAAGTTTCAAAGGATTTTGCTTATTATGAGTACTTCCAAGAATAATTTTAACCAGTACAATTCTCAAAACCTGGCTAATGCTTTCATTGTTACTATTACCTGTTCCCTATGCCATTATATAACATATTGTAGGACGTGCTGGCTGTACCCCTCAGAAAAGTGACAGAAAACAATTATGGTCACTAAGCACAGGGTACTTAGACGCAGAGCTACACAATTGGAAGGGTTGAACGCAAGGCCTGAGCGTTGACTGGTGGAGATCCAGCTTTTTAAAAAAAAGGGAAAAGAAGAAAAAACAACAAAAAGTGTCATCACAAGAGAACTATGCTTTAGGACCAGAACTAACTAGAGAAAGGTTTAGGCATTCAGGCAAAGGAACTGCTTTATCTTCAGTTCTCTGCCAGTTCCCAGCCATGCACTGGCCACATTAGGGAGAATGAAGAAAGACTTTGCAAGTTAAGAAGAGTAACAGTAAGATTTTCAAAGGTCAGGAAAATAGCAAGTTTTTCAGTGAAACTGTCTTAAATTCAGAAAGCTACTTTATTTTTTTTAAAAAAACCAACTCATGGTGCCTTTGCAGATAAGGTTAAGACTCTTTTAATAGTTGTTGATAAATACCAGGACAGGAGGATTCATAAACTGATGTATGTTGCCTCAAGCTTATGGTCTCATTTCTACAAGTATCCCTCCTGTCAGAGCTGACTATCCTTCTGAATCCTTTGTTGTGCAGAATATATAGAGCCATTTTTCTTCAAACCTTTATTATAAATGAAGATTTGAAAGAAAAAAAGAAGTTAGTCTTTCTGCCATAAATTACAAATTTCCTCCTTTATCTTTGGAAAGTAAAACTTACAGCAGATTAACGATACTAGATTGTCTTAAAAGCTGGCATGTGACTTCTCAGCATTCAGGAAACTAAATTGTAAAAGCATCTAAAAAAGGATAAAACAGTGTCAGTTTGGTTACTCTGGGCATTCTGTTTTATACTACCTCAATCCACAATTTCCTATCGTGCATGTAACTGCTGTAAGGGTTCTAGCTACTCTACGGATTAATGTGTCCCTCCCTCACAAGATGCTTACATAAAGAAAGACTTCACTCTGCAGACTATTTCCAATACCTGTATGCTTTTATGCATGTTAATATTTAACCGTAATGCCCATCCCTCCAGATAGCACTGTATATTTCAGAATTCTTCACTCTAGTTACATACTGTGTTTACACCGGAACAGACATTTCCTGCAAGTAAATTATGCCAATGTAGATTTATGCTCATCTACCTTTTTGTTTTGCAGTGTGCAAGATCTTACCTTCCTTTGAAAAATGGTATGGAAAAAGACAACACTTCATCCCATCTAAGGAAAATATATGTTTTTACACCATAGGATCATAGGATATCCTGAGTTGGAAGGGACCCATGAGGATCATGAGTCCAACTCCTGGCTCCCCACAGGACCGGCCGAATCAGAGCATATGACTGAGAGCGTTGTCCAGACACTTCCTGAACTCAGTCAAGCTCGGTGCTGTGACCACTTCCCCGGGGAGCCTGTTCCAGTGCCCGACCACCCTCTCGGTGAAGAACCTTTTCCTGATATCCAACCTAAACCTCCCCTGTCGCAGCTTCATGCCGTTCCCTCGGGTTCTGTCACTGGTCAGCAGAGGGAGGAGATCAGCGCCTGCCCCCTCGCTCCCCCTCGTGAGGGAGCTGTAGGCCACGATGAGGTCTCCCCTCAGTCTCCTCCAGTCTGAACAAACCAAGGGACTTCAGCCTCTCCTCATACGTCTTCCCCTCTAGACCCTTCCCCATCTTTGTTGCCTGCCTTTGGACACTCTCCAATAGTTTTATGTCCTTTTTGTACTGTGGCACCCAAAACTGCACACAGTGCTCGAGGTGAGGCCACACCAGCGCAAATAGCTGTACCAGGAAGTTGTCATTGAGGTGTTTCAGGAAACTCCTGGACCTGCTGGTATCAGCTGTGTGGTGTTCCCAGTTGGCGTCTGGCAAGTTGAAGTCCCACATAAGGACAAGGGCAGTTGATTTAGAGGTCTCAGTTCCTTAAAGAATAATTCATTGGTGGCGTCGTCCTGGCTGGGTGGTCTATAGTAGACTCCCACAACAACATCCCCCTTATTAGCTTGTCCCTTAATCGTTACCCAGAGGCTCTCAACTGTATCATTACCGACTGACAGCTCTGTACAGTCCAGCCCCTCTGTTACATAGAGCGCCACCCCCCCACCTCTCCTGCCCTGCCTGTCTCTTCTGAAGAGCCTGTAACCATCCGTCACAGCACACCAGTCACAGGACTCTTCCCACCAGGTTTCACTTATGCCAATGACGTCATAGCACTGGGACTGAGCCAAGGCTTCCAGCTCTTCTTGCTTGTTCCTCATGCTATGTGCATTGGTATAGAAGCATTTCAGATGTGCATCCACATACCCAGCACCTCGTGGAGCAGACTGAAGAATCTTACTAGCACACAACCCGACTGATTGTGGCCTGCCTTCCCATAGCTTGTCACTGGTGATGTACTTACACTTCAGCCGGGCTACTGGTCTAAACCTGTCTCTGACATGGTGCCCCTAGGCTCATCTCTAGCAAGCCTGGTTCTATCCCCTTCCCCCTTCAGATCTAGTTTAAAGCCCCCTCCACAAGCCCTGCCAACTCCTGGGCTAGAATCCTTTTCCCCCTTTGAGACAGGTGGACCCCATCTGTCGCCAGTAGGCCTGGTGCTGAACAGACCGCCCTGTGATCAAAAAAACCGAAATTCCAGTGACACCACCAGCCTCTGAGCCATGTGTTGGTCAGGTGGGTTTTCCTGCTCCTTGCAGTGTTTACTGCCCAGGCTAATTCACACTTTGAAGCAGAAACAATTCTTTGATTCAGAACTGATCTCAGTCTTCAAGTTTTATGGCAATTTCAACAATGCTACTTCAACCAAAGCACACGAGTTATGCTGCAGTAACAGCACTGGTGTGCCTGCCTCCATCCAATTAAACTTTACCTCACTTTCTCTGATGGAAAGGCTACCATTTACTATAAAGTAAAAGGAGGAACGTGAGCATTTACCAAAGTGCAACACCCTAAGAGCATAAAGCCATACCTTGAGGCACCTCACAGGAACTGCTCACACTGCCGTTCTCAAGCAGCTCTTGATCTGCCACTGGCTGCCACACCTGGCACGTCTTCAGCCTGTTTTGCTCACACGAGCTGCACTTACAGGAACCAGTGCACAGAATCATTCATTGGCCTGGGTTGGAAGGGACCTTAAAGTCCATCTAGTTCCAACCCCCTGCCATGGGCAGGGACACCCTCCACTAGTCCAGGTTGCCCAAAGCCCCACCCAACCTGGCCTTGAACACTGCCAGGGAGCCAGGGGCAGCCTCAGCTTCTCCAGGCAACCTGTGCCAGTGCCTCACCACCCTCACAGGGAAGAATTTCTTCCTAAGATCTAATGTCAATCTCTCCTCCTTCAGCTTAAGGCCATTCCCCATGGTCCTGTCACTCCATGCCCTTGTAAACAGTCCCTCTCCAGCCTTCCTTTAGGTACTAGAAGGTGCTCTAAAGTCTCCCTGGAGCCTCCTCTTCTCCAGTTTGAAGAACCCCAACTCAGATCAGCTCTCCTCACTGTTCATCTTTTATTTAGCACTTACGACCTCAAAACCAAAGACCAGAGCTGGTGCAATATGACATACATTGCCAGAGAACTCATCTGATATGGACTAAGGAAACCTTTGAATAGAAAAAATAAAGGCATGTAACCAAAGGAAGAATCATTGGGATGCAAGTGCCTGCCATGAATGTACAGACAATCCTCAGCACCAAATGAAGTCCAGAGGCTTAGCTTCAGTATCACAACATCGACAAATGTAATTAAGGCATCTCCTGAGCAGAATATTAAATAAGCACTGGTCAGCTCCCCTAATTTCAAACCAATATTTGAAAATGCATGAATAGTGTCCTAATGGACAATAGGCAAGCATCTAGAAGACAACTAGTTTTTACAAGTCACTTGGTTAATTTGAGTTGCAAAACATGACTTTAAAAAACTCATTGCAAAGGACTGATTAAGAGCTTTAAAGATTTATGATCCATCACCAGATGTAGAAAGTAAGAAGTTACTCACAAGCCAA
The DNA here is from genome assembly GCF_028858705.1 of Grus americana. Taxonomy (NCBI): domain Eukaryota; kingdom Metazoa; phylum Chordata; class Aves; order Gruiformes; family Gruidae; genus Grus; species Grus americana. The sequence continues at coordinate 4,886,248 of NC_072874.1, forward strand.
GAACTAAAATACTTTTTGTGATAGAATCAGATGAAAAAGCAAAATGGATCCCCTATGCACAAAATAGACTCCTTTCTGCAGACAGAACCAAATATGAAGATTTGTTATTACAAAATTTCAGGGCTTTTCCTGAACTTAGAAGTTAGTTATAACATCAACCAAGTCTTTGGCTGCCCAGGTTTTGCTACCTGTCAATGTGATAGGGAAAAGCAGTGACCCTCCATCAGCAAAGCACGGGGAAAAAAATTAATGTTAATGACCGAGAGATATTAAACATATTTATATCAGACAGACTTTGAAATTTATCAGCTGCAACAACAATACAGTTTGAAAGAAAGTTAGTGTATTGGATTAAACACCATGCCTTCTTTCATATGATACAATTCTACCACGGAGCTTTATTATTTCTAATGGAAGATTTAAAAATTGCAACTGAAATAAACCAAACTCAAATTCAGTCGGCAGTTTTGTTTATTGTACTACAAATGAAACTTGGGTTCCTGTCTGGAATGCAAAGCAAAGTCACTTTTAAGCCATAGGACTGAATGAAAAATTGTTTAAAATTTAGGGCACAGCACAGAACTGTTGCTTTCATTAAGGTCCATTTTCCTAAGCCAAAACCAAAGCGACCAGTGAGGACCAAAAAAAGTCAAATGCCTTTATGCTGTAATGCCAACTTGTACCAAAACTTTTCTTCTCTCCCAACACAAGCCTAACATTCAGAATGAACAAACAACTTACCAAATAGCATCTGCTTTTGTTTAAGCAAGAGAGGCTTTTTTAGATTATTTGAATCAGAAAAAAAGATTATAGCCCACTAACATACAGTGTTTCGAACAAAACCTAACACACTTTCAAAGCTGCAACTGAACAGCTAAACTGAGCAGACTTTTATGTCTACATTCAAACGTTTGTCCCACTTCTGCTCCAAAAAGTCCCAAGTTATTCTGAGCACATACTGGAAAAGGAATGCAGTCAGAATGCCAAGAAACTTTTGGTTTCAGTGCTCTTGAGCCAAGGAATTCTGCTATGTAACCGTTTGCCTGAGAGGCCCGTTTTATATCTTCTTGTATTTGATGCACTGAGCACTACAGCACAGATCTGTTACAACCAGTCATCAAGTACACCACCATGCTGGCAGTACAATACGTTATTCTCCTTCCATCACAGAAGGATTTTTTTCAGAGGAAGATGAGTTTGGTAGATGTTTCTGTGAGAGTCAGTTCCAACTCTGATTTTCTCCACTAGAACAGAGGTGTGCTGGCAGTAAATTGTAAACCTTTAAATATTGCAAGAATATTCTGAAATTCTACATGACCAGTCATGCATGGGGTTAATCATACAACAATTGTTTTTTAAGCCCACTATTAGAAGCCAGAAACCTGTCATTGTCTTGTCTTTGAATTCAGGCCATAATATTCAGGATATTTTCAGTGTCTAACTCTCATCACCATCAGCGCAAAGAAAATATTAAGTGTTGACTTCTCTATACTAATGTCGCCCTAGATTATTTGTTAATTCAACAAGATTATACTCATTCTATACTGAGAAGCTTTAAGCTGGTATTTCAAATTCTTTCCAAAATCAGTCTAAAAATCTTTATTACTGAATAATGCAAGCCTTCCTACACAGTTAGGACTAATTTTCAGTTATCATTATGAAATCAAACTACCATTATCCACTGAAGGACACGTACTCAAAAACATCATACGTTTATGTTTCACTGAATGCCAGGTTTTCACTTGTATGGATTAGGACCAGACAGAAAAAGTGCAACACCACACACAACAAAGAAAATGGTGTTTTTCACTTGTGAGTATTTTGCTTAAGGATTATACTGTTTAAGAACTAGCTCTGAAGAGCCCGACTTACATTAACCACCAGGGAAAGTACCCTGCCAAACACAGTGTTTAACTTGAGCGTGACCCATGGCCAACTCCTACCACGCTAGAGATGCCATCAAACAGTCTGAAAAGCTAACAGCTGCCATGCAGGATTTTTCACAGTAAGAAAAACTAAAGATATCCAGTTGCCTTGAGCAAAGCTGTGTTACCCTTCACAAACTGACTGTAATTAAAAAACTTCTGAAAAGGTGGCAAAATGGACCTCATTAATTGTAAGATGTGACACAGAGAAAGAGCTGGACGTACATACCCCATAGCACTCACCCTACAGCATTACATGAAAACCAAACAGGGCTACTTTTTAAACAAACCTAAATAAGAATCTAAGTTCAAATAAGAAGGAAAGAGTTACAAGGCAGTAAAACAAATCAGTATGCTGAGAAGTCAACCTGGTTTATCGTAGCCACATTAAAACTACTGGCAACTCCCAATGCCAAATAGCTCAGCCCATCCAAGAGTGCCAACTACTTGGGAGAAAAAAAGATAAAAAAGGGAAAAAAAGAGAAAACCCTCTACTTATCCCACTGTCTGGAAGATTTAGCTTAGCTAATCCAGCCAATGCAGAAGCCACCTCCCCCCTTTCTCTTCCCCTGAAGCAGTGATTTCATTCAAACGAACTGTTTTTCCCAAAAAATCCAGAGAGTATAAGTAATCATACATCTGTTTAAGCTGCTAAACAAGCTAAAGGAAGAAAAAAAATCCATTTTAATTGGGAAATGTTTGTCTTTACAGCTGCATAAAAATTAACTTGACTCCAAACACAAGAACCTGTATGTATGTACTTTACCAAAGTAGTGCTGATGTTTACTGGAAGACTGACAAAAAAAGAAAAAAGAAAAAAAACCCAAGCAAAGCAGCACTTAAAAGGACACAAAGTCCTTATTATATAGTATAGATCTGAAAGACTCAAGAGTAACACAGAATTCTAGAAATCTTTAGTCCCAAAGGCCTGCAAAATTGTTTCAAACAGCATCCAGTAAAAAGGAGCACATGAGTTTCCCAAACTGGATCAAATGACTGCAGAAATAATAGTGAAGTCAAAGTGCATCTGATGAGAAATGCAATACAGTTCAGTGTCTGCCTACGTAAATAAAACAAAAGAAAAGAGCAGAACACTAAAAGAGCGTTTCCTAATTTATCCAAAACTATTAAGGAAATCTCTCCCAAATTTGACATACCAGAAGCAGGAAAAAATAAAGTTTGGATGAAGAGGGGAAAAATGCATTTTAGAAATATCTCACAGAATACCATTTGCCAAAGACAACTACTGGAGCTATTTGATTATACCACCAAGGAAGTCTCCACTCCCCTGAATAGGAAATCTGCAATCTGGAAAGTCTAGAAGATTAACGTTCCAAAAAATAAATAGATTGGAGAAACAGAACAAAAAAAAAATCAGAAGGTATGTTCAAATTTTGAACTCAGCAATCTTGAAATATATCTCAGTTCTAACAAAAAAAAAAAATCTGCTGGGAAAACTACATGAGAAAAACAGCATGATGCACACCGATTACCTCAAAACAGAAGGTAACAATCACTCTTGCATGTTTCATGAACAGTTAGCTCATTCAAAAAAATGAGTAAATTAGTAATAATCCTGAATGGATTACTGTTTTGAGAGGAAATGGTTTAAGGTAAACTAACAAAGTGATTCAAGTGAAAGACATGCAGCAATTCAAAACTCCCAAGATGAAAGAATACAGGAAGGAGTGGTTTAATGTTCCACACATGAATACTGAAAATGGTCTGGTAATATCGGTCTTAATCCTTGCAGCATCTGCTCAGACCTTTATCTTGCCAAGCTGAATAAACAGAATTCCATGCTGTTTACTGGGCAGTGTTTTCAGATAAGATGTAAAGAATTAAGTCCATGAAAGGACTATTGCAGTATTTGACATAACACCAATCAAAGGCCTCCTCCTTACGGTGCCACTACACCCATTGTTTTGTGTTCTGTTCCGCCAGCAAATGGGTGAGCTTTAGGGATGTTATATGTAAGCATTCACTCTGCAAGCCAAACCATGTCTTAAAGGGTCCTAATGCCTCAAATATTAATGAAACGTCATTCAAAAGAAGAAAACAGGTGACAAGGTAGCAAGTTGCAGAGATCAGGACTGAAACAGTGTTGTCTACAATACATGATGTTGAATTCATTCTCACCTTCTCACATTTGTTAGTTTGAGAAGGGAGTTGGTTTGTGTCTTTATGGGAGGAACAGGTCAGGAACAAGCTAGTCAAGCCCTGAACTCAGATGCTAGCTAAATCTGGTTCAACCAGATTTAATCCAAGGGATGACAAGACAAAAGGGACACTTCCGCTTGTTGGTTCACTTTTTATCTCACCTCTCTAGGACAGTGGATATAGCTAGTGCCCCGACTTACACCTGAGAGCTTTTGTTTCTGTGTGGTGTCCTTTCCTTAATAGATTAAAAAACCCCCAACAAAACCAAACAACCACTGTTGCAAATTTAAAGATGCATGTCAACTTCTTAAAAAGAGAAAGGAACAAAGGCAAGTCTCAAGACACCTTCAGGCTCTTGCTATCTTAAGTATCAAGGCACAGGTTCTGTGTATTCCAGCTCATACCACAGTACAGCTTTTTAACAAAGCTGTCTACTGTATTTTGAAACCTACCTTACTCATTTACTGCTAACATAAGTTTAAAAGTCACTAAAGATTCAGTCTAAGAATAAAATAAGCTTGTAACAACCATTAAGAAGATTTATTCACACTATTAAATGTCTCTGACAGGCTAACTCCTAGAATTCTTTCACCTGCTAAGCAAATTCTAAATAAGATGTCCAACATCATTCTCATCACCTCAAAGGTCAGCAGTTTGGTGCCTTGTATCGCTATTACTTCAAATTCACCTTTGTTCCTCATGTTGTCAGTAGATGAGCCTACAGCATTACAGACAGTGCAAGAAGGGCACTATCACTGCATCATGCCTCTTCTACATAATCTTGATCTCTAGTGTCATTATTAACTAACCTCCACTGTAAGTTTCCCCAACAACTTTCAACTGCTTTTGAACTCAGAAGGTAATTTTTTTTTTTTTCATACAGGAAGTGACAAGATAAGCACAGATCTCATTATGTGCCACATAAAAATAAGAAAATATCTTCCAGGAAATGAGCATACATTCATTTCCAAACTGAAGACAGCTGACCTCAGAAAGGACCAAATTAAGCTTACACCACCTATATCACAGTCTTATCTTCATATGAGCTAATCAATGTAACCCCTTTATTTGACCTTTATCAGGGAACTTTAAAAAGCTTGGTGACACTGTATCATGTTAGACTTAAACTCTCAAATCACCCCCCCCCCCCCAATTTTAGTTCTATAGAACAATTTAGGTAATCGCTGCTAACTAAAATAACTAAACCTTTAAGAAGAACATAAGAAAAACAGAAAACAAAAAGAATAAGGCCAGAGCCCATACCTGGAATTAACTGGAAATACAAAACGCCTATGACGATTAGTATATATTTTCTATATGCTGATTGACATCTAACTCACCTAGGGAAAAAGCAACCTTGGTTACCACTGCGTTTTGACAAGCTATATCATCTTTGCTTAATTTATAATCAATCCATCTTCCACATCAGCTGAAATTCCTCTAAAGCCAAAAAGCTTAAAAAAAAAAAGTAACTGAACTCCCTGCATTTACTTGAGATGTGACTATTAAACCAGGGAAAGGACTGTTTATCAGCCCATTCAAGTAGCCTCTTAAGTCATTACCCTGCCGATAAGACACCACTGTGTTAGACATTTGACTGTAACATCAACTGGCCATTTTAGGATGATGCTATTTTTAGCCTTGTGATGTTATTCCTAACAAAATAATTAGCAGACTTGTCTTGTACACTTTCCTGCAACTCTTGTTCATTGATATCTAATTCTCAGTGTAAAGCTTTTGGAAAAAGGCATGGGATCTTCATGATGCATTAAAGTAACTTCACAATTTAGTAGAAATTAATTAAGCACTTCTAGTTCTTTAGAGAAAATAAATTATCCCATGTTCATCCTTTGGGAGAATCACAGAATCGAAATCTGCATTAAATACTAACCTCTATTTTCTTCAGTGAAGAAATTAGCTTAATGCTATGAATACAAAACCTTGGGATTATTGTGGATAGCCATACACACGACCACCTCCTAGCCTGACATAAGAAAATTGAAGTTATTCATTAATGGCAGAAGCCTGGCATCTCGTTTCTTCTGTCCCTCTTACTCCAGTCACAATACCCTTAAAGTGATTTAGTGGTAACAAACCTCCATCAGATAAACAGGGCCAAACTGACTAAAATTTGTAACAGCTCGACACATTCTTGCAACACTCTAGTAGGAAACAAAGAAGGTAATTTACTATACAGTGCTAAGGGTTTCTTTTACAGTGCTTGAAACTTGCCTTTGGGTACCTGGCATATAAACTTGGAATAGGCATTGTATATGACAATGTTTCTTTTCCCCCCACTTATTAAATTTGCTAACATAGTACAGTGCGTGCTTTGGCCACAGCCCAAGAAACCTATTTCCAGAACCTCCTCACCAAATAATGAAGCATCTATACAACTTAAGAACTGCAAACCTTGTCACTGGGGCTCAGAAGACCAATCTTTGGCATTTAAGAGTTCCTCAAATAAACCTTTGAAGATGCATCACTTCTGCAGGACAGAAAAACAAAGGACTCAGTTTATGGTATTTTATAACCTAATTTACAGGGCTAAAATGAGCAACGAGTTGGACAGATCAGCAGGCACGAACACAGCTCTTCAGCTGCCACAGCTTCACCCTGTGCACTGCTCCTTCTCCACCAACAGCCAGATCATTCAAGTTGCCAGGCTGACGTAGACTGAGCCCTACCAGGAACAGGAAAGCCACTGTCAAATGCCCAAATGAGTTTCATGTCAAGATGCTAGCCAAAAGCAATCACCTGGGAGCTTCAAAATTCTGATAAAATAAGGAATACAGCTAAAACCACAACTGCCTCCAAATCTGAATGTAAATGGCAATATCCACAGAAGAACGTGCCAATGAACAAAGAAATTGCTCAAATTCTCAAAGCTCGCTGAAAGAGCTGCAGTTTGGAACTGTGTACCCCTTGCTAACTGCATATTCAAAAGCTCTAGCAAGGAAAAACATTATCTTAGACTGAAAACGGCATTGGAATTTTTGTTTTAGAGCACAAAGGTTTCGCAGAAGGCTTGCTCTGTTGCTTCTGGTTCCAATACAAGCAACGTGCAACTTCGTTACTAAAAGGCACCTCTATGATTGTATTCTACATCCCTCGGGAGATGGTATCCAAGCTCTTCAGTTGCAGAGTAGAACTTCCTCCTTTGGGACATTTTGCCTTATCTCGTTAAGCTCCAGTACAGCATGTCTCACTAGGGCAGCTAATACATCATTTTGAAAGACTACAGAAGTATACTTACGCTTGCTTTGATTTTATTTTTAGATGAAACCATGTAGAAAACTATTTCCTTTCTTTAAGAAAAAGCAGCTCTCCAAAGTACAGACCATCGAACTCTAGCCAAAATAGTAATGCTTTAACAGAGCCAAAAAAACTCTGAAGCTGATCCAGTAGCACTGACTGATCTCATTAGTTCTTCTCATGAAAATATACAGATATGACTTCACTCCTGGATTACACTCCTATATTTAGTTTATACCTAATATGGATATTCAGTGTACAGAACTAAGTAATTTCCGTTCCTCGTGTAAAGCTCCTTGCCCTTTGTCTAGCCAACAATACAAGGAATAAGTTTGAACTCTCAGAGAACTTGCACACAAAGACATTTGTAATTAATAGCAGTTTAGCTTATGTTTTTCACTTCAGCATAAACAAACAGAATTCAGAGCCCTAAAAATCAGATTGTACCACAAATGCATGTTTGACCTGAATTAAAAAAAAAACAACCTCAAAACAAGTTTTAAAAAACCCCAACTATTATCTTTTTTAGGAAAAAAAATATAAACAAAGGATTTAAAGCTCCTGAAGTCAAAACTCTGTTTAAACTCATATCAAGGCAACATAATGATTTTGGGTTTGAGTGTTTTCACTGCTAAAATGTTCACATACTCTTAATACAACAAGTGAGCACAGTGAGTACCTAGTATCTATTTTAAGAGTGAAACTATATCATTCCAACATACAAGAAAACAAACTTGATTAGGACAATAAGTTGTTCGTTATGGGTTATTTACACAGAACTTTGAAGATAAAAATCACATTAGATGGATAACAAGTACAGATATAAATAAATTTTCCATGGATGGTCAACTTGGAACCAACCACCATCATAAAGTTTGTTGTCTTAGACAAACTAAGTGTCTACACTGGCAGACAAAACCACCTTACTTTCCCTCATGCTGTCCAGTTAAGGTTTTATAGAATTGCACCACTCAGTTGATTATCAGTTGCAGAGCAAAAGAGAACATCTACCAGAAAAAAAGACAACAAATCTCATTACTGCCAAGCACAGTTACCCAGTCTTAAAGTAGTGCTTGTGGATTTCCAAGTGGTACATCCAGCCCAGCCAGAACTTGGAAGTGATGTAGGCACTGTTACAAAAGTGTGTAGGCCTTGGGTTAGTCATATCACAATAATGTCTCATTTAAAAGAGAATCTGAACATGCTCTGACTGGTGAGAAAATAACGACAGCCCAGGGCTTTTTTTGTCCCTTTTAACTAATGTACACTTTTAAAAATCAAAGTTGCAATCTCAGAGTACAAAAGTCATTTTCCAAAGTACATAGAATACTATTTAGCTAGAAGTTCAATGAATTCCCCAACTAGACTCTTCCAAACACAGGTTTTTGTAAGAGACAACACAGCCTTCAAAAAATCTACAAGTTCAGCTATGGAACCGACTACTTGTCTGCTCACCCCATTCACATTAAGACAGACAGTAATACTCTTCAAATAAAGAACTCCCTCTTTTCTCACTGTTTCCTTCCACAAGATTATGTCAGGATAACCAGTGAAAGACTAGACAGTGACACTGAGTCACTTCAGGCTGTGAGGGTAATGATTACTAACTTCTTAGGATGCTAATACTGTCACAGTGCTGCCCACTGAAAGATTATCAGACCCTCCCACTCACTTCCTAAGAGTGAAACCGAGTTCACACAAACATTCCTCATATCTACATGGCATTTCTCAACAATCAATTCTCTTTATGTACAGACAAATCATATCTTTTAAGAGGATTCTCATTCTCTTCAAATATTTTCACAAGAACTTTGGTGTTAAGTATACTCTTCCCTGCTCTGTGAATTCCTCACTGCACATACGCACAATCACGGTCTGACACACAAAAGGATCAGGAACAAGGTTCAGACCCTTGATGTGCATTTATCCTTGACTTTCCATAGGTTCCAGCCCCTAAAGTGTGTCCCACAATATGTGCTCTGATACACAGGCTGCTTCTTTGCTCTTCAAGCCTTCAATGCACAGCCTGAGACATTTCCTATCTGGGAAAACTGAGGACAGATTTGTCTTTTATAGCAGTTTCTATGGTCAAAGAATGCATCCATGGCATATAGCACTTGTGTACACCATGTAGCAAATGACTCAGAAGCATCGCTGCAGATGACCGTACAATCCCAGCCGGCAGGTTAGCGGGCTGTGAAGGACAAGGAGTTGAAATTCAGGAACTTGGCCAGTTCTCGGACCACTTTATGGGGAAAGGAGGAAAAGTGCGTGAGTGTTAAACATATTTCAATTGCAAAGTAAAACAAGTTCTCTTGACAATCTAACTGCGCTGCCTAGACGTTAATCATTGGAAAGGGGAGGATAGGTGCCAGTGAACAAAACCATTACTGCTGAAGTATTCAGAAGCAATTTCTGAGAGAAGAAAAGTTAACCCATCTATGTAATCCCTTTGAAAATGATTGCTAGGAGTTGTTAAGCTTACTTTCCAACGTTTTGCAAAAAAAGTAACATTTACACTTGAGAACATCTCTGTATTTTTAAACAATATTGTATCAAGTGCACCAGTTTCTGTATTAGCAATCAGATTCAAATAAAAAAAACCTAGGAGGTTTCTAGCTATGAGAACTTTCCCAAGCAGAATTTTAAGGAATACAGTTTGCTGGCCAAAGAAGGACAGGGCCTGATTTATAACAACTAAGCACAGGATACACCAAGATGGTTACACCTCAGTTTATAAAGGGATCTCTTACAATACTCCAGTATTTGCTCACAAGAAATAAGCCACACATGAAATATTGCTATCTATACCAAATGCGTATCAAAGGCGGACTGAGAAAGTTCTCAGGTGCTGAGGTTATTACATCAAAACCTCCAAAGGGTGATCTGGCACGTAAGAAGACTTATCTAATAAGATTATCAACTGACAAGCTTGCCCCTGACAAGACTATCTCTGAGAAGCAATGTTGGAAGTCTCTAGTCATGTTATTTCCTTACAACAATGCATTTTTTTTTTACTGCTATATTGTAGTTGCCAAAATGAAATTAAAAAATCCAACGACAAACAAGATCATGGGATTGGTTGTTATAAACCAATATACAGCAGCTATACTACTTCAGAATGACATGTCAGAGCTTACATAAGGATACTCACAGGCAACAAGCAACCGTAAGACAAAGGCAGACCTGAGTGTGTGCAATTCAGACAAACCACACTCCTCTCACCCAGCCCTGAGCTAATATCGAGTCTGCTGCTAGAGATGCAGATGCACACATCCCCTTCCTGCCACGGACTCCACCATTTAACTGAACAAAATGGACCTAGATCCCGGAAAATAAACAGTTCACCTGCCAAATTTCTGTTTAATTCAGATATACAAAAATGTAGACAAGCTTCTGTTACAATCTCTGGGAGTGTTTTAGAGTAGGGTATTTAATAAATGTGAAATCACAGGGTTTTTTTTCTACTGACAGTACAATTCACAGGTAAACAGATAGTAGACACTATCTGATTTCCAAAACAGGTGCCCAATTTCACAATGACATCTTATTTGAAAGCTGCCAGAAATTCAAGGTCTAATTAATTTGCAAGTATACACATGTTACACAGTTGAAGAAGAGAGCACCTTCCTTAATGTTACCTACATCTACTATAACCCGTCTCATGGCAGCAGATACGCAACTATGAATTTCTTGTTTGCTGAGTTTGTTTTTTTCTTTAACATCAAACTAGTTGATCATCTGTGTCTTCACCTTGCTATTAGAAGAAACATGCAATCAACAACTGCCCTCTAGAATACCAAGGGCTGAGCTTTGGGCAGCTTCCATCCTCGCCTTCTTTGCAGACTGTGTTAAAGAAACTGCACAAATAGTTTTGTTAAGCTCTGTCCTGTGGTTTCCACAGATGAGTGGTTCTATTTGACCAAGTCAGTCCACCACACTTTTTATTTACAATAAAAATCCACACACGATCAACTAAATTGCAGTTATTACAAGTGGCCTATACAAGTTGTATTTAGATCACAACGCTTGAGTTTCTGCGTGCATGTTCATCACAATGCAGTCTTCACTACTCTAAAATGCCACTAGGGCATATAAAAATACTCTTTAAACAATGGAAGTGGGCCTCCCTCATTAATAAAACATGCGAACATATGAGGAAACTAAACGAAATCAGATACATCGCTAGTTTCTCCTAATCAGCTCTCAGAGAAAAGACTTGAAAAATATTTACACTTAGTTTAAAACAGACCACAGGCAGCCCACCAGCGCTGTAATGAAAAAGCTGCTGAAGCTACTCATTATACGAGACCAAGAAACAGATTATTCACCTCAGTTCCAACACTGTAACCCATTTTCTTACCTAAGTATTCTAATTCTGCACATACGTTATCACAGACTATGAAAATACAAGTTACAGCAGACAGATACACTGTCTTCTTGAAAAAATCAAAGCAATTTACTGGTGACAAACAGCCCTATATAGTTATTCATAACTGAAACCTAACCATGTATGCACTCCTCCCCATGCTGTGCCCATCCTAGTTTGTTACTGATCACAATTTAATAAGATTCAAATCCAACATTTTGGGCATGAAGCCAAACAGTTTCTCCTGCTTCACAGGTTTGTTTCTCAAGCTTTAATCCATACCTTTGTTTCATCTTAGTCTGGCTGCTACAATCCTTTGTATGCAGGTCATACAGTTACCGCCCTTCAGCCGCAGGCATTTGGCAGAGCTTTCTTTTTTGGTCAAGAAGTCTTTCCACTACCTCTACCTTAAGAGCTTCGCTAACTAACAGTGCACAGGTAGAACCAAGACCCCGTGTACTGTTTGAAAAGTGATTAACTCCATTGTGAAATCTTGTTCTGACATTCACTCGGGTAACTACGGACTTTTTCTAGATTGCACACATAACCAGGTGAAAACTGTGCAACAGACAAAAGCAGAAACTGAGCTTCCCTTTTACAGGGGGAAAAAGAAATTACTAAATCAAAATTAAGTACTCTTCTAGATAGACACGATTACTTTTCTTGAATAACCATTAATATTCTGCTTGCATTTTATGAAGTGACCATCTTAACGAGACAGGTAGCAAACAAGACTTCTATTACCTTTAGAAAAACACTGTTCTGATAATACTTAACAGCTTCAATAAAGTGTGAGACAGGCAGCAACACTCAGGTGAAACAACTATTTTGGTCTGTCCTTCCTCTGCAGGATTTTACAGGGAAATAACCTTTACCTGAAGATCATAAAGGCAGACAAGAATAGCTTCTTTTTTAACCTGAACTCTATCTTAAAGGCAGACAGTATACAGCTTGCAGCAGTCATTCATAACACTGGGAAAAGGCTTCCTTGAGGGAGATACTACTCAGTGATAATCCCAGATATAGCCTTCCTAAATCCATGCCAATAAAGAAGTTTCAATTGAGAGGGACAGAAAAATTCCCTGCTTTTCCCCTTTCATCTAGTCTAACACCTTTATTGGTCTGATAGTGATTTAATCAGAATCAATACATCTTTCTCACAACTAATTTTACACCTTCCCTGCTACTCCTCATGCACAAAATATCCTCTTTAAACAGAGCCACAAAGCTTACTTCCCCTGTCCTCAAATCCTTCTGCCATCAATCACTACTCTAATTTGTTTAAAAATATTTAAAAAAAAAAAACAGCCAATGAACTTTAGGACAGATGAAGATAAGCTGGCATGTTATATTGAAGAAGTACTGCTATAAATAATTCAAAGTAATCTGTAACTTAATTGCTGTACTAGTAATTTCTAACCCCTACACTAAGAACCTAAATATTCTGACTAAAATCAGGTCTGGAATCCTCCACTGCAATACTTTCCCTGGGTCCTGTTACTGCCTCTCGAGGCTACTAAAAAGTCCAAAATGGGGAAAATTCAATATTTTTATAGTATCATTTAATAAATAAAAATCTATATTTAATAGCTTATTTGCAAAACTCTACCTAGTCTGCTGGAAATTTTCATGTTTGTCACCTTGGCTTTTATACTAAGCCAAGATCTCAGATGAAGGCTTTCCATTATTTTCTCTCTGCAATAAAAGAAACTTCATCTGAAGAATTAAAATACTTTGTTTCTACAGAGGCTTTCTTCAAAGTGAGTTTAAGCACAGAAAAAAAATATTTGCACCACTTACTCTCTGCACTTTTGATATGAAGGAAAAGGAAGATGCTGCATCACGAGAGCCCTGGACGACGCAAAATATTGCATCATACTGCAATATGTAAATGCAAAACATGTGGAGATACCATACGGTATCTTTGCCAGATAAGGGCAGTACGACACATGCTCATTCTTCTAGTTAGAAAAAAAAATAAATAATGGTGATACTTTTACATGTTCGGTTTCTGCCGCGACAGTAGACTTCTCAGGGGATTGAGTGAAAAGTAACTCGTATTTTTACTACTTTCATGCACACACTTGGGCACACAAAGCAGAGAGCTGAATCGCGAGGGTGATGTGGCGCACAGAGCAAGTTACTCCTTTCTGCTACCGATGCCCTCAGCCCTGCTATGCACCAGCTGCACCATTTACTCTCGCGAAAGAATTTTCCAGCAAACGCACGCAGCCACACTTTTCAAAAGTGACTTATGTGCGGTTCGCATTATCACTCGTTCCATCTGTACACACTGACTCAGCCCCGGCTCCTCGCACTCCCTCCCCGACCGGGCACACACCCTCTCCTCCCCGCCGAAGGGCCCTTTTGTGCGCGGCAGCCCCGCACCGCGGCGAGCGACGGGGCGTTGCCTGCAGCCCGGCCCGGAGCCGCCCGCCCTGAGGAGAGCCCAGCGCTCCCACCGCCCCGCCTCGGCCCCGGGAGGTTGGGAGGGGGCTGAAAGGGGCGGTGGGGGGGGGGGAGCCCCGACAGTAGGCCGGGGGGGGGTAGGGGGGCCTACTGTCGCCCCCAGAAACTCCCCCCTCTCCCCCCCCCCCCCCAGTCCGCCGGGGAGGAGCGGTCCCGAGCAAGTTGCTGAGGGAAACTTGGAGCCCCCCGGCCGGCAGCGGGCGGGAAAACGGCGGTTGGGGGAGGGGGCGCCCAACGGTCGGAGAGGCGCGCTCTGAGGGGAGAGGCGCGCTCGGCGCCGAGACGAGACCGGACGGGACGGGACGGGACTCACCCCGCCGCCGCCGCCTTACCTTGACGAAAAGCTCGATGACGGGCTCCTTGTCGCCCTCCTTCAGCCCGTTCACCGGCACGGACAACGCCATGCTTCAGCCTTCACCCGCCGCTGCCAGCCGGGACGGTGACGCCACACCGCTCGCCTCGCCCGCCCTGCTCGCGACTGCGACCGGCCCCGCCCCAGCGGCTCAGGCGCCCGCCGGGGCCGGGCGGGGGGCGGGGCCTGCGCCGAGGGGCGGGGCCTGCGCCAAAGGGGCGGGGCCGGCGCTGAGGGGGGCAACGGTTTCCATGGCGGGTCCCTGGGCGCGGTGTCGCCTGAGGGCGGCGGGGGGGGGCGGGGGTGTCCCGGCGGGCAGGGCCGGGAAACGCCCCCGGGGCCGTGGAGGGACACCCCCGCGGTGGCGGGGGACACCCCGGGGGGAGGGCGGCGGCGGCGGGCGCTGCCTGCTCCTGGTGCGGTGCCCGATGACCTAACGTCTGGGAGCGGCCTGCTTGGGCCCGGCCTTGGCGGAGGCCGCAGCCCTGTGGGCGCTGCGAGGCCCAGGGAGGGGGGTCGGGTGTGTGTGTCGTGTGTGTCCTGTCCCCCCGCCATCGCCTCAGCCCTGGAGTTGCAGCCTGCCTCCATTGTGGGGAAAAGCTTCAAAACTAGAAACTTCCCCCTCGTGGGGACCCACCACACCGCAGGCCTCTGGGCCAGAACAGCAGAAAAAGCTGCTTTCCTGGCTGGGGGAAAATCTATTTTGGGAGGCAGGGAGGAGTGTTTCCAGCCTAGTTTCTCCCTCGCTATTAAGGTCAGGGACTGAGGAGCTGGACAGAAAAATGCGCAGGAGAATTGGGTGAAACATGGGAATGAAATTAAACCGTTTGCCCTTTTTCCAGTCTTTTCACCAAAATAGCACAAGACAGCACACAGCCTGCGATCACATTTTCCCCATGCGACTTCATGCCTGTGGAGTCCAAGCCGTTGTGAACAGAGCGGCTTTTATGCTTCGGCAGCACCCGCCCTCGCTCCCGGTCTTTCCGTTTTTCAGGAGCTCAGACTCTTTAATAGTCTGAGTTCAGCTGCACCTGAACGTCTCGGCAGAGCCGTTCCCAAGGTAGGATGTACTGGGGCTGTGGGATACCCCGAGGTGGCATTGAATGACTTGTAGATGCAGCTCTCCACCTCTTCTGCTTTAATGCTGTGACCCGGTGCTGGGACGAGCCTCCCTGTAATTTGTACCCAAATGCATCCATGCAGCCAGAAATGGCTCCGGATGAAATGGTTACCAACGGAGTGTTCACTGGTAATAACAAAACCTCATATCTCTCCAGGCATTTTACTACCCTCAGTTCTGCATAACCGGATGTCTTTAAGCAAATTTCATCCTTGAATGTCCTTGAATTGTTCATCTAGAGCAGGAAAAACTGCTGTCAGCCCCTCTCCCGGTGCTGATAAGGCTGAGCAACCGATGTGACAAAGTCCTTTTCATTCCCATTCCTACAGTTTCTATACAGCCCTCCTCAGCTCAGTGGACTCCCTGGGAGTTGGTGGAAGATTGAGTTTTGTTTGTGTTACTGAGAGTCCAAAGAATCTCGCTGATTCATGGGGTGGGACAGTCAAAATTGGACATCGGTGTGTCATTGTAACCAAATCTGGGAGCAAGGCAGGACCGTGTGGTTCAGCCCTGTCCAGGAACCACCCTTAGATTAATTGCAGCATGTACCACAAAGGACACCGTCATTAGAACGTGGGTGGGATAGATGGGAGGAAAAACATTTCCCTTAAATGGGATTCTTACACAGACCTTCCACGAGCATCAGCCTTCCTCTCTGTGCTTCACCATCATCCTCTGCTGAAAGTTTCAAAATCACAGGGTATTTTAAAACTTGAAATACTTTCTAAGCCTCCCCAAAGCAAAGAACCACCTACTTTTGAAAAGGTGGTGTTTTTAGTACAAAGAAATAGCTCTCCTACAGAGCCACTAAAGGTGGGTGTAAAGCAACAAATTTGAGGTCTGTGAGGCGCTCTATACTTTTTTATGTTTTACCAGCCGTACGAAGGAGCTGCTGGGGCCATGTTTTCCTCACCACCACTGAACTTCTTCTCTAACAAAAGAGTTTGCATGCTGTTATCTTGCAGAGCTGCTAATAGCTAGCTTATTTAATTTATATCCAGCTGCACCAGCCTTGTCTGTTGCTTAATATCTTTTCAGTTATTTTACTTTTAGATAACATTTTCCTGGTTTCCAGCTACCACCTACCAAACCCCTCATCTCATTCAAATGAAACCTTTCTCTAATGATGCTCAGAATGGTTTTGAATGTTGAAAGCTCTCGATTATTTCCTAGCTCTGTAATTGCTGCTTATGTTATTCTGGAAGAGGTTTTTTCCCGATAATACTTAGAATTAATTTGTCCAAGCTTTACAAAATAAATAACTAGTCCTCCTAACAATCTATAGGGAAGTGAGTGTGAGGAATGAATCAGAAAAGTTAAGTGACTTATTCAAAGCTAAATTTGCACTGAGTCAGGGAGTCAGAACAAAGCGATTCTCGCCCCCCCACCTATGCTTAGATCAGTAGGTCACTCCCTCTATATTATTTTATGCCATATTGAGAAGGCTTATTTCCATTTGGCAGACCAGCAAAACAGCATATTATTGTTTCACCTCTCTAGCACTTTTGGCCTTTATGCAGCAATTTTCCATCTCAAACTTTCCAAGTGCTTTTGAAACTGGAGGCATCAGATGTTAAAGATATCAAAGCAAGCGCTCTCCTGCCCCAGCCCTTGCTGGGCATGTTCAGCTGGTGGAATTCACTGCTGTGTTGACCCCAGGGTTCAAAAATGGCTCCTTATTTCTAAGGGGAGTTTTTCAGGCAGTGGAGGAGCTCAGCACGCAGGTCATGTTGCAGTTCAGCAGGACCGCATGAACATCCCCGGCTTTCAAGCTTAATTAAACTGCTTTGAGATGAAAGGGTGCTGAGGAAGGTTTGGAGGACAGAATGCAGCTCACTGGACCATCTAGTGCCCACTGTAGCTGGAAGCAAGAGTCCGGCTGGGCAGTCGGGTTTGTTACAGCTCTTTAAAGCAATGGTGGATGAAGCTGTGAGAAGAACCTGCCCACGGACACCTATTAAAAGAAAGGCAGAAATGACACACCCTGGTTTAAAAATACCAGCATTCCCATTCCAATGCTAATTTGGGTTCCTGGGTTTGTCTGCAGGCTGGGATGCTGCAAAGTCCTTCCCTGGAGACTCGAAGCAGAAGAGCAGTGACTGCAGGCCTAGAGACTGCGTGTCCCAGATGCTCTGCTGTGACGGTGCCCCTTTAGCAGAGTAACCCCGTAAGCTCCAGGTTCCTGAAAGCCTCCCTTCCAGACACCAAGCGAGATTGGATGGGCTTCATCCATCACCTGCCAGCTAGGATGGACTATATTTTTTATGCTGATATTGCTCATCCATATTTTATTACCCCTCTGTTGAGCAGTGTTTGTTTTTTTGAAGCTGATCTGAGGGTGTTAGCCCGCCAGATTTACAAGGAGTGCGGGGGAAATCAAACTTCTGCTTGTGTCAGACTGTTTGCAGTTTGCTCTATCTCCCAGCCAGCTGTCCCTAGATGGCTCATTTTCATCCAAGGCGGATGCCAAATTTTAGGATTAACCACAGGCTCACAGAGCTGGTCCCACAGGGCGCTGAAGTGAGCAGCTGAGGACACGCAGCACTGTGTGGAACCGGACCCAGAGTTAACATCTGACACTGGTAAAAAATACAGTGGAAAACAGCCCTCTGCTGTGGGATGAGGCAGAATTACAGGAGCAGAGGACACAGCCCGTATCATTATGTGGGAAGTTGACTTCATCCCACAATTTCTGGGTTGCTCCTTTTTTGCATGGTCCAAGTGAGCACTGCTCCAAGCACAGAAGTTGGGGGACTGAATGTTTCTAGGAAATGTTAATCAAGAGCTTTTAGTGTCAGTAATTGCAGCTCGGAGTCATTTAACAATTGACGTACTTGCCATGCAATAGCATACTTTTTTTTTTTTTTTTTTTTTTTTGTTACTGGCATATGGTCCTTACCCCAGGGTGCTGGACCGTAATTAATGCATTTTGTGGTTAAATGTTTGGACTCAGCATCTAATGGCGCCTGAGGAGAAAGGAGATAGACAAAGCAGGCATTGTCTGCAGGTTTCCCTGGGCTGCCTTAGGTCCCCTACATTGAGGCACGGAGGGGGCAGGTTTCCGGGAACGCTGACACAGGCAGAGTTTTCACCTTGCTTCCTTTAGTGTTGCTGAATACACTGGGGAAGTTAAACTGCTTGGCATCTCTCTGCTTGTGAAGGTGATATACAAGGAGGGGAAAAGGAAAGTTGGCTCTCCGGACCACACATACAACACAAGTAATTGAATGCCTGACTCTCCTCTTTCAGCAGGAGACTGTTGCCATGTCTCTTGTCACCTCTCCATGTATTTGTCACTGCCCTACTTTTAAAACTCAGTTATCAGCCTTTTCTCTACTGTAAGCATCAGGAAATAAAGATTTCAGCTTCACTTTTTTGTAGAAAGGGATCTGGAAAGGACCGAGAGGCAAAATTCGAGTGTCAGCTAAGCATGAAGGGAGCTGGAGCTGAATCTGGGCACTGGGAAACCTCCTGGGACACATCCCTACAGCGGCACTGCGCGGACACACGCACAGGGTGCCTGGAGTTCCCTCAAGAAAAACCCCAAATCCATTGCAGTTCTGGTTTTAAAAGTTATTTGAGGAAAAAAAAGGACACTGTTTTCTGTGCCTGCTTAAATAAAATCTATATTTCCTCACCCTTGTGCATAGAAGTTGCGTGAACGTAAATAAATTAAGGTCATTGGCTGTTTTCCTTTAAGGTTAGTCTCTGGGTGATTCAAAGAGCTGGACTGATAACGTGATTTGGTTAAAGAAAAAAACCCACTGCGCAACCTGCTTCTCTCAAAAATACCAAGTTTGCTTGGCTTTGGTTGAGTAAGTGGTTACATCAGCCACACTATCCTGAAGCGTGGCAATGAAATGCCATCACCTAGGTTTCCTGCTGAATTTCTATCATCTGAAAAGCCTGAAAGTCACCAGTTGCTGGGGACTCCTCTAATGAACTCTTTCCATTATATCCCAGCAGTTCCCAGCTGGGTTTCAACACCACGGACTGGCTTCTGTCATGAAGCTTAAATGGAAGAAATGCTGTTTGATGTGGCTTTTTAATGGTCTGCAAGTTCTGTAAAAGACTCCGGGGAAGATGTGGTGTCGAAAGCCAGCCCGCAGCACCGGCGGCCCCTTGTGTCCTGCGTACTCATTGTGTGTGAGCAGAGGGTGGAAGCACTAGCCCCTTCCACACCTCCCATCAGCCCGCAGATGGCATCTGCAGAGGATCAGCCCTATTAAAGTAATGACACAGAGCCAGTGTATTTTCTCTGTGGGGTGCAAGCTAACATCAGAACACAAAAAAACCCCCAAACCTGATCCAGCACCAAAACCTCTTTATCCCCAGGCTTGCTTGATCCAAACCCATGCTATCAGAATAGACACCTCATAATTGAGCTGTTGGAACGAGTCCAGAGGAGGCCACAAAGCTGATTGGAGGGATGGAGCACCTCTCCTATGAGGACAGGCTGAGAGAGTTGGGATTGTTCAGCCTGGAGAAAAGGCGGCTCTGGGGAGATCTAATTGCGTCTTACCAGTATCTGAAGGGGGCCTACAGGAAAGACGGTGAGGGACTGTTTATCAGGGATTGTAGTGACAGGACAAGGGGTAATGGGTTTAAGCTGAAGGAGGGTTGATTTAGATGAGATGTTAGAAAGAAATTCTTTATTGTTAGAGTGGTGAGGTACTGGAACAGGTTGCCCAGAGCGGTTGTGGAGGCCCCATCCCTGGAAGTGTTTAAGCCCAGGTTGGATGAGGCTTTGGGCAATGTGGTCTAGTGGAGGGTGTCCCTGCCCGCAGCAGGGGGGTTGGAACTAGATGATCTTTGAGGTCCCTTCCAACCCAAACCATTCTATGATTCTATGACAATCACTCGCAATTTATTGTGAGACTGTTGCCTTTAAAAATACAAACCACTCTACGTGTTTTCTTCTCAGTAAAGATACCGCTGATGTTCTTTGCTCCCCAGCAAAGCTTCAAGCAGGGGAGAAACCCCTGAAGGAGCAAAGGGAGCTACTTTCTGCATACCCGCTCAACATAGAGCCTTACGTCCCTCTCCACCAAAAATCAGCGTCCACACTGAAAAATGTGAACGTCCAGCCCTAGCTCCCAGGCCAAAGGTGCCAGCCCCAAAACGCATGCCTGCCCTCAAACCTCCCTCAGCGGCCCTCCCACAGACCCACTCACATTGGGGCTGCGGGCTCGCCTAGACGAGCAAGGGCTCAACATAGAGCCTTACGTCCCTCTCCACCAAAATCAGCGTCCACGCTCAAAACTAAAAACGTCCATCCCTAGCTCCCAGGCCAAAGGTGCCAGCCCCAAAACGCATGCCTGCCCTCAAACCTCCCCCAGCGGCCCTCGCACACACCCACTCACATTGGAGCTGCGGGCTCGCCTGTCCGAGCAAGGGCTCAACATAGAGCCTTACGTCCCTCTCCACCAAAAATCAGCGTCCACACTGAAAAATGTGAACATCCAGCCCTAGCTCCCAGGCCAAAGGTGCCAGCCCCAAAACGCATGCCTGCCCTCAAACCTCCCTCAGCGGCCCTCCCACAGACCCACTCACATTGGGGCTGCGGGCTCGCCTAGACGAGCAAGGGCTCAACATAGAGCCTTACGTCCCTCTCCACCAAAATCAGCGTCCACGCTCAAAACTGAAAACGTCCAGCCCTAGCTCCCAGGCCAAAGGTGCCAGCCCCAAAACGCATGCCTGCCCTCAAACCTCCCTCAGCGGCCCTCGCACACACCCACTCACATTGGGGCTGCGGGCTCGCCTGTCCGAGCAAGGGCTAAACATAGAGCCTTACGTCCCTCTCCACCAAAAATCAGCGTCCACGCTGAAAAATGGTAAACGTCCAGCCCTAGCTCCCAGGCCAAAGGTGCCAGCCCCAAAACGCATGCCTGCCCTCAAACCTCCCTCAGCGGCCCTCGCACACACCCACTCACATTGGGGCTGCGGGCTCGCCTAGACGAGCAAGGGCTCAACATAGAGCCTTACGTCCCTCTCCACCAAAATCAGCGTCCACGCTCAAAACTAAAAACGTCCATCCCTAGCTCCCAGGCCAAAGGTGCCAGCCCCAAAACGCATGCCTGCCCTCAAACCTCCCCCAGCGGCCCTCGCACACACCCACTCACATTGGAGCTGCGGGATCGCCTGTCCGAGCAAGGGCTCAACATAGAGCCTTACGTCCCTCTCCACCAAAAATCAGCGTCCACACTGAAAAATGTGAACATCCAGCCCTAGCTCCCAGGCCAAAGGTGCCAGCCCCAAAACGCATGCCTGCCCTCAAACCTCCCTCAGCGGCCCTCGCACAGACCCACTCACATTGGGGCTGCGGGCTCGCCTGTCCGAGCAAGGGCTCAACATAGAGCCTTACGTCCCTCTCCACCAAAATCAGCGTCCACACTGAAAAATGTGAAAACGTCCAGCCCTAGCTCCCAGGCCAAAGGTGCCAGCCCCAAAACGCATGCCTGCCCTCAAACCTCCCTCAGCGGCCCTCGCACAGACCCACTCACATTGGGGCTGCGGGCTCGCCTGTCCGAGCAAGGGCTCAACATAGAGCCTTACGTCCCTCTCCACCAAAATCAGCGTCCACGCTCAAAACTGAAAACGTCCAGCCCTAGCTCCCAGGCCAAAGGTGCCAGCCCCAAAACGCATGCCTGCCCTCAAACCTCCCTCAGCGGCCCTCGCACACACCCACTCACATTGGGGCTGCGGGCTCGCCTGTCCGAGCAAGGGCTCAACATAGAGCCTTACGACCCTCTCCACCAAAATCAGCGTCCACGCTCAAAACTGAAAACGTCCAGCCCTAGCTCCCAGGCCAAAGGTGCCAGCCCCAAAACGCATGCCTGCCCTCAAACCTCCCTCAGCGGCCCTCGCACAGACCCACTCACATTGGGGCTGCGGGCTCGCCTGTCCGAGCAAGGGCTCAACATAGAGCCTTACGTCCCTCTCCACCAAAAATCAGCGTCCACACTGAAAAATGTGAAAACGTCCAGCCCTAGCTCCCAGGCCAAAGGTGCCAGCCCCAAAACGCATGCCTGCCCTCAAACCTCCCTCAGCGGCCCTCGCACACACCCACTCACATTGGGGCTGCGGGCTCGCCTGTCCGAGCAAGGGCTCAACATAGAGCCTTACGTCCCTCTCCACCAAAAATCAGCGTCCACACTGAAAAATGGTAAACGTCCAGCCCTAGCTCCCAGGCCAAAGGTGCCAGCCCCAAAACGCATGCCTGCCCTCAAACCTCCCTCAGCGGCCCTCGCACAGACCCACTCACATTGGGGCTGCGGGCTCGCCTGTCCGAGCAAGGGCTCAACATAGAGCCTTACGTCCCTCTCCACCAAAATCAGCGTCCACGCTCAAAACTAAAAACGTCCAGCCCTAGCTCCCAGGCCAAAGGTGCCAGCCCCAAAACGCATGCCTGCCCTCAAACCTCCCTCAGCGGCCCTCGCACAGACCCACTCACATTGGGGCTGCGGGCTCGCCTGTCCGAGCAAGGGCTCAACATAGAGCCTTACGTCCCTCTCCACCAAAAATCAGCGTCCACACTGAAAAATGTGAACGTCCAGCCCTAGCTCCCAGGCCAAAGGTGCCAGCCCCAAAACGCATGCCTGCCCTCAAACCTCCCTCAGCGGCCCTCGCACACACCCACTCACATTGGGGCTGCGGGCTCGCCTGTCCGAGCAAGGGCTCAACATAGAGCCTTACGTCCCTCTCCACCAAAAATCAGCGTCCACACTGAAAAATGTGAAAACGTCCAGCCCTAGCTCCCAGGCCAAAGGTGCCAGCCCCAAAACGCATGCCTGCCCTCAAACCTCCCTCAGCGGCCCTCGCACACACCCACACATTGGGGCTGCGGGCTCGCCTGTCCGAGCAAGGGCTAAACATAGAGCCTTACGTCCCTCTCCACCAAAAATCAGCGTCCACACTGAAAAATGTGAACGTCCAGCCCTAGCTCCCAGGCCAAAGGTGCCAGCCCCAAAACGCATGCCTGCCCTCAAACCTCCCTCAGCGGCCCTCGCACACACCCACTCACATTGGGGCTGCAGGCTCGCCTGTCCGAGCAAGGGCTCAACATAGAGCCTTACGACCCTCTCCACCAAAATCAGCGTCCACTCTCAAAACTGAAAACGTCCAGGCCTAGCTCCCAGGCCAAAGGTGCCAGCCCCAAAACGCATGCCTGCCCTCAAACCTCCCTCAGCGGCCCTCGCACAGACCCACTCACATTGGGGCTGCGGGCTCGCCTGTCCGAGCAAGGGCTCAACATAGAGCCTTACGTCCCTCTCCACCAAAAATCAGCGTCCACACTGAAAAATGGTAAACGTCCAGCCCTAGCTCCCAGGCCAAAGGTGCCAGCCCCAAAACGCATGCCTGCCCTCAAACCTCCCTCAGCGGCCCTCGCACAGACCCACTCACATTGGGGCTGCGGGCTCGCCTGTCCGAGCAAGGGCTCAACATAGAGCCTTACGTCCCTCTCCACCAAAATCAGCGTCCACACTGAAAAATGTGAACGTCCAGCCCTAGCTCCCAAGCCAAAGGTGCCAGCCCCAAAACGCATGCCTGCCCTCAAACCTCCCTCAGCGGCCCTCGCACAGACCCACTCACATTGGGGCTGCGGGCTCGCCTAGCCGAGCAAGGGCTCAACATAGAGCCTTACGACCCTCTCCACCAAAATCAGCGTCCATGCTCAAAACTGAAAACGTCCAGCCCTAGCTCCCAGGCCAAAGGTGCCAGCCCCAAAACGCGTGCCTGCCCTCAAACCTCCCTCAGCGGCCCTCGCACAGACCCACTCACATTGGAGCTGCGGGCTCGCCTGTCCGAGCAAAGGCTCAACATAGAGCCTTACGACCCTCTCCACCAAAATCAGCGTCCACACTGAAAAATGTGAACGTCCAGCCCTAGCTCCCAGGCCAAAGGTGCCAGCCCCAAAACGCATGCCTGCCCTCAAACCTCCCTCAGCGGCCCTCGCACAGAACCACTCACTTTGGGGCTGCGGGCTCGCCTGTCCGAGCAGGGGCTCAACATAGAGCCTTACGTCCCTCTCCACCAAAAATCAGCGTCCACGCTCAAAACTGAAAACGTCCAGCCCTAGCTCCCAGGCCAAAGGTGCCAGCCCCAAAACGCATGCCTGCCCTCAAACCTCCCTCAGCGGCCCTCGCACACACCCACTCACATTGGGGCTGCGGGCTCGCCTGTCCGAGCAAGGGCTCAACATAGAGCCTTACGTCCCTCTCCACCAAAAATCAGCGTCCACACTGAATAATGTGAACGTCCAGCCCTAGCTCCCAGGCCAAAGGTGCCAGCCCCAAAACGCATGCCTGCCCTCAAACCTCCCTCAGCGGCCCTCGCACACACCCACTCACATTGGGGCTGCGGGCTCGCCTGTCCGAGCAAGGGCTCAACATAGAGCCTTACGTCCCTCTCCACCAAAATCAGCGTCCACGCTCAAAACTGAAAACGTCCAGCCCTAGCTCCCAGGCCAAAGGTGCCAGCCCCAAAACGCATGCCTGCCCTCAAACCTCCCTCAGTGGCCCTCGCACAGACCCACTCACATTGGGGCTGCGGGCTCGCCTGTCCGAGCAAGGGCTCAACATAGAGCCTTACGTCCCTCTCCACCAAAAATCAGCGTCCACACTGAAAAATGGTAAACGTCCAGCCCTAGCTCCCAGGCCAAAGGTGCCAGCCCCAAAACGCATGCCTGCCCTCAAACCTCCCTCAGCGGCCCTCGCACACACCCACTCACATTGGGGCTGCGGGCTCGCCTGTCCAAGCAAGGGCTCAACATAGAGCCTTACGTCCCTCTCCACCAAAATCAGCGTCCACGCTCAAAAATGTGAACGTCCAGCCCTAGCTCCCAGGCCAAAGGTGCCAGCCCCAAAACGCATGCCTGCCCTCAAACCTCCCTCAGCGGCCCTCGCACACACCCACTCACATTGGGGCTGCGGGCTCGCCTGTCCGAGCAAGGGCTCAACATAGAGCCTTACGTCCCTCTCCACCAAAATCAGCGTCCACGCTCAAAACTAAAAACGTCCAGCCCTAGCTCCCAGGCCAAAGGTGCCAGCCCCAAAACGCATGCCTGCCCTCAAACCTCCCTCAGCGGCCCTCGCACACACCCACTCACATTGGAGCTGCGGGATCGCCTGTCCGAGCAAGGGCTCAACATAGAGCCTTACGTCCCTCTCCACCAAAAATCAGCGTCCACACTGAAAAATGTGAACATCCAGCCCTAGCTCCCAGGCCAAAGGTGCCAGCCCCAAAACGCATGCCTGCCCTCAAACCTCCCTCAGCGGTCCTCGCACAGACCCACTCACATTGGGGCTGCGGGCTCGCCTGTCCGAGCAAGGGCTCAACATAGAGCCTTACGTCCCTCTCCACCAAAATCAGCGTCCACGCTCAAAACTGAAAACGTCCAGCCCTAGCTCCCAGGCCAAAGGTGCCAGCCCCAAAATGCATGCCTGCCCTCAAACCTCCCTCAGCGGCCCTCGCACAGACCCACTCACATTGGGGCTGCGGGCTCGCCTGTCCGAGCAAGGGCTCAACATAGAGCCTTACGTCCCTCTCCACCAAAATCAGCGTCCACACTGAAAAATGGTAAACGTCCAGCCCTAGCTCCCAGGCCAAAGGTGCCAGCCCCAAAACGCATGCCTGCCCTCAAACCTCCCTCAGCGGCCCTCGCACAGACCCACTCACATTGGGGCTGCGGGCTCACCTGTCCGAGCAAGGGCTCAACATAGAGCCTTACGTCCCTCTCCACCAAAAATCAGCGTCCACACTGAAAAATGGTAAACGTCCAGCCCTAGCTCCCAGGCCAAAGGTGCCAGCCCCAAAACGCATGCCTGCCCTCAAACCTCCCTCAGCGGCCCTCGCACACACCCACTCACATTGGGGCTGCGGGCTCGCCTGTCCGAGCAAGGGCTCAACATAGAGCCTTACGTCCCTCTCCACCAAAAATCAGCGTCCACACTGAACAATGGTAAACATCCAGCCCTAGCTCCCAGGCCAAAGGTGCCAGCCCCAAAACGCATGCCTGCCCTCAAACCTCCCTCAGCGGCCCTCGCACACACCCACTCACATTGGGGCTGCGGGCTCGCCTGTCCGAGCAAGGGCTAAACATAGAGCCTTACGTCCCTCTCCACCAAAAATCAGCGTCCACGCTGAAAAATGGTAAACGTCCAGCCCTAGCTCCCAGGCCAAAGGTGCCAGCCCCAAAACGCATGCCTGCCCTCAAACCTCCCTCAGCGGCCCTCGCACACACCCACTCACATTGGGGCTGCGGGCTCGCCTAGACGAGCAAGGGCTCAACATAGAGCCTTACGTCCCTCTCCACCAAAATCAGCGTCCACGCTCAAAACTAAAAACGTCCATCCCTAGCTCCCAGGCCAAAGGTGCCAGCCCCAAAACGCATGCCTGCCCTCAAACCTCCCCAGCGGCCCTCGCACACACCCACTCACATTGGGGCTGCGGGATCGCCTGTCCGAGCAAGGGCTCAACATAGAGCCTTACGTCCCTCTCCACCAAAAATCAGCGTCCACACTGAAAAATGTGAACATCCAGCCCTAGCTCCCAGGCCAAAGGTGCCAGCCCCAAAACGCATGCCTGCCCTCAAACCTCCCTCAGCGGCCCTCGCACAGACCCACTCACATTGGGGCTGCGGGCTCGCCTGTCCGAGCAAGGGCTCAACATAGAGCCTTACGTCCCTCTCCACCAAAATCAGCGTCCACACTGAAAAATGTGAAAACGTCCAGCCCTAGCTCCCAGGCCAAAGGTGCCAGCCCCAAAACGCATGCCTGCCCTCAAACCTCCCTCAGCGGCCCTCGCACAGACCCACTCACATTGGGGCTGCGGGCTCGCCTGTCCGAGCAAGGGCTCAACATAGAGCCTTACGTCCCTCTCCACCAAAATAAGCGTCCACGCTCAAAACTGAAAACGTCCAGCCCTAGCTCCCAGGCCAAAGGTGCCAGCCCCAAAACGCATGCCTGCCCTCAAACCTCCCTCAGCGGCCCTCGCACACACCCACTCACATTGGGGCTGCGGGCTCGCCTGTCCGAGCAAGGGCTCAACATAGAGCCTTACGACCCTCTCCACCAAAATCAGCGTCCACGCTCAAAACTGAAAACGTCCAGCCCTAGCTCCCAGGCCAAAGGTGCCAGCCCCAAAACGCATGCCTGCCCTCAAACCTCCCTCAGCGGCCCTCGCACAGACCCACTCACATTGGGGCTGCGGGCTCGCCTGTCCGAGCAAGGGCTCAACATAGAGCCTTACGTCCCTCTCCACCAAAATCAGCGTCCACGCTCAAAACTAAAAACGTCCAGCCCTAGCTCCCAGGCCAAAGGTGCCAGCCCCAAAACGCATGCCTGCCCTCAAACCTCCCTCAGCGGCCCTCGCACAGACCCACTCACATTGGGGCTGCGGGCTCGCCTGTCCGAGCAAGGGCTCAACATAGAGCCTTACGTCCCTCTCCACCAAAAATCAGCGTCCACACTGAAAAATGTGAACGTCCAGCCCTAGCTCCCAGGCCAAAGGTGCCAGCCCCAAAACGCATGCCTGCCCTCAAACCTCCCTCAGCGGCCCTCGCACACACCCACTCACATTGGGGCTGCGGGCTCGCCTGTCCGAGCAAGGGCTCAACATAGAGCCTTACGTCCCTCTCCACCAAAAATCAGCGTCCACACTGAAAAATGTGAAAACGTCCAGCCCTAGCTCCCAGGCCAAAGGTGCCAGCCCCAAAACGCATGCCTGCCCTCAAACCTCCCTCAGCGGCCCTCGCACACACCCACACATTGGGGCTGCGGGCTCGCCTGTCCGAGCAAGGGCTAAACATAGAGCCTTACGTCCCTCTCCACCAAAAATCAGCGTCCACACTGAAAAATGTGAACGTCCAGCCCTAGCTCCCAGGCCAAAGGTGCCAGCCCCAAAACGCATGCCTGCCCTCAAACCTCCCTCAGCGGCCCTCGCACACACCCACTCACATTGGGGCTGCAGGCTCGCCTGTCCGAGCAAGGGCTCAACATAGAGCCTTACGACCCTCTCCACCAAAATCAGCGTCCACTCTCAAAACTGAAAACGTCCAGGCCTAGCTCCCAGGCCAAAGGTGCCAGCCCCAAAACGCATGCCTGCCCTCAAACCTCCCTCAGCGGCCCTCGCACACACCCACTCACATTGGGGCTGCGGGCTCGCCTAGCCGAGCAAGGGCTCAACATAGAGCCTTACGACCCTCTCCACCAAAATCAGCGTCCATGCTCAAAACTGAAAACGTCCAGCCCTAGCTCCCAGGCCAAAGGTGCCAGCCCCAAAACGCGTGCCTGCCCTCAAACCTCCCTCAGCGGCCCTCGCACAGACCCACTCACATTGGAGCTGCGGGCTCGCCTGTTCGAGCAAAGGCTCAACATAGAGCCTTACGACCCTCTCCACCAAAATCAGCGTCCACACTGAAAAATGTGAACGTCCAGCCCTAGCTCCCAGGCCAAAGGTGCCAGCCCCAAAACGCATGCCTGCCCTCAAACCTCCCTCAGCGGCCCTCGCACAGAACCACTCACTTTGGGGCTGCGGGCTCGCCTGTCCGAGCAAGGGCTCAACATAGAGCCTTACGTCCCTCTCCACCAAAAATCAGCGTCCACGCTCAAAACTGAAAACGTCCAGCCCTAGCTCCCAGGCCAAAGGTGCCAGCCCCAAAACGCATGCCTGCCCTCAAACCTCCCTCAGCGGCCCTCGCACACACCCACTCACATTGGGGCTGCGGGCTCGCCTGTCCGAGCAAGGGCTCAACATAGAGCCTTACGTCCCTCTCCACCAAAAATCAGCGTCCACACTGAATAATGTGAACGTCCAGCCCTAGCTCCCAGGCCAAAGGTGCCAGCCCCAAAACGCATGCCTGCCCTCAAACCTCCCTCAGCGGCCCTCGCACACACCCACTCACATTGGGGCTGCGGGCTCGCCTGTCCGAGCAAGGGCTCAACATAGAGCCTTACGACCCTCTCCACCAAAATCAGCGTCCACGCTCAAAACTGAAAACGTCCAGCCCTAGCTCCCAGGCCAAAGGTGCCAGCCCCAAAATGCATGCCTGCCCTCAAACCTCCCTCAGCGGCCCTCGCACAGACCCACTCACATTGGGGCTGCGGGCTCGCCTGTCCGAGCAAGGGCTCAACATAGAGCCTTACGTCCCTCTCCACCAAAAATCAGCGTCCACACTGAAAAATGGTAAACGTCCAGCCCTAGCTCCCAGGCCAAAGGTGCCAGCCCCAAAACGCATGCCTGCCCTCAAACCTCCCTCAGCGGCCCTCGCACACACCCACTCACATTGGGGCTGCGGGCTCGCCTGTCCGAGCAAGGGCTCAACATAGAGCCTTACGTCCCTCTCCACCAAAATCAGCGTCCACGCTCAAAAATGTGAACGTCCAGCCCTAGCTCCCAGGCCAAAGGTGCCAGCCCCAAAACGCATGCCTGCCCTCAAACCTCCCTCAGCGGCCCTCGCACACACCCACTCACATTGGGGCTGCGGGCTCGCCTGTCCGAGCAAGGGCTCAACATAGAGCCTTACGTCCCTCTCCACCAAAATCAGCGTCCACGCTCAAAACTGAAAACGTCCAGCCCTAGCTCCCAGGCCAAAGGTGCCAGCCCCAAAACGCATGCCTGCCCTCAAACCTCCCTCAGCGGCCCTCGCACACACCCACTCACATTGGGGCTGCGGGCTCGCCTGTCCGAGCAAGGGCTCAACATAGAGCCTTACGTCCCTCTCCACCAAAAATCAGCGTCCACACTGAAAAATGGTAAACATCCAGCCCTAGCTCCCAGGCCAAAGGTGCCAGCCCCAAAACGCATGCCTGCCCTCAAACCTCCCTCAGCGGTCCTCGCACAGACCCACTCACATTGGGGCTGCGGGCTCGCCTGTCCGAGCAAGGGCTCAACATAGAGCCTTACGTCCCTCTCCACCAAAATCAGCGTCCACGCTCAAAACTGAAAACGTCCAGCCCTAGCTCCCAGGCCAAAGGTGCCAGCCCCAAAACGCATGCCTGCCCTCAAACCTCCCTCAGCGGCCCTCGCACAGACCCACTCACATTGGGGCTGCGGGCTCGCCTGTCCGAGCAAGGGCTCAACATAGAGCCTTACGTCCCTCTCCACCAAAATCAGCGTCCACACTGAAAAATGGTAAACGTCCAGCCCTAGCTCCCAGGCCAAAGGTGCCAGCCCCAAAACGCATGCCTGCCCTCAAACCTCCCTCAGCGGCCCTCGCACAGACCCACTCACATTGGGGCTGCGGGCTCACCTGTCCGAGCAAGGGCTCAACATAGAGCCTTACGTCCCTCTCCACCAAAATCAGCGTCCACACTGAAAAATGGTAAACGTCCAGCCCTAGCTCCCAGGCCAAAGGTGCCAGCCCCAAAACGCATGCCTGCCCTCAAACCTCCCTCAGCGGCCCTCGCACACACCCACTCACATTGGGGCTGCGGGCTCGCCTGTCCGAGCAAGGGCTCAACATAGAGCCTTACGTCCCTCTCCACCAAAAATCAGCGTCCACACTGAACAATGGTAAACATCCAGCCCTAGCTCCCAGGCCAAAGGTGCCAGCCCCAAAACGCATGCCTGCCCTCAAACCTCCCTCAGCGGCCCTCGCACACACCCACTCACATTGGGGCTGCGGGCTCGCCTGTCCGAGCAAGGGCTCAACATAGAGCCTTACGTCCCTCTCCACCAAAAATCAGCGTCCACACTGAACAATGGTAAACGTCCAGCCCTAGCTCCCAGGCCAAAGGTGCCAGCCCCAAAACGCATGCCTGCCCTCAAACCTCCCTCAGCGGCCCTCGCACACACCCACTCACATTGGGGCTGCGGGCTCGCCTGTCCGAGCAAGGGCTCAACATAGAACCTTACGACCCTCTCCACCAAAATCAGCGTCTACGCTCAAAAATGTGAACGTCCAGCCCTAGCTCCCAGGCCAAAGGTGCCAGCCCCAAAACGCATGCCTGCCCTCAAACCTCCCTCAGCGGCCCTCGCACAGACCCACTCACATTGGGGCTGCGGGCTCGCCTGTCCGAGCAAGGGCTCAACATAGAGCCTTACGTCCCTCTCCACCAAAAATCAGCGTCCACACTGAAAAATGTGAACGTCCAGCCCTAGCTCCCAGGCCAAAGGTGCCAGCCCCAAAACGCATGCCTGCCCTCAAACCTCCCTCAGCGGCCCTCGCACACACCCACTCACATTGGGGCTGCGGGCTCGCCTGTCCGAGCAAGGGCTCAACATAGAGCCTTACGTCCCTCTCCACCAAAAATCAGCGTCCACACTGAAAAATGGTAAACGTCCAGCCCTAGCTCCCAGGCCAAAGGTGCCAGCCCCAAAACGCATGCCTGCCCTCAAACCTCCCTCAGCGGCCCTCGCACACACCCACTCACATTGGGGCTGCGGGCTCGCCTGTCCGAGCAAGGGCTCAACATAGAGCCTTACGTCCCTCTCCACCAAAATCAGCGTCCACGCTCAAAAATGAAAACGTCCAGCCCTAGCTCCCAGGCCAAAGGTGCCAGCCCCAAAACGCATGCCTGCCCTCAAACCTCCCTCAGCGGCCCTCGCACACACCCACTCACATTGGGGCTGCGGGCTCGCCTGTCCGAGCAAGGGCTCAACATAGAGCCTTACGTCCCTCTCCACCAAAAATCAGCGTCCACACTGAAAAATGTGAACGTCCAGCCCTAGCTCCCAGGCCAAAGGTGCCAGCCCCAAAACGCATGCCTGCCCTCAAACCTCCCTCAGCGGCCCTCGCACAGACCCACTCACATTGGGGCTGCGGGCTCGCCTGTCCGAGCAAGGGCTCAACATAGAGCCTTACGTCCCTCTCCACCAAAATCAGCGTCCACACTGAAAAATGTGAAAACGTCCAGCCCTAGCTCCCAGGCCAAAGGTGCCAGCCCCAAAACGCATGCCTGCCCTCAAACCTCCCTCAGCGGCCCTCGCACAGACCCACTCACATTGGGGCTGCGGGCTCGCCTGTCCGAGCAAGGGCTCAACATAGAGCCTTACGTCCCTCTCCACCAAAATCAGCGTCCACGCTCAAAACTGAAAACGTCCAGCCCTAGCTCCCAGGCCAAAGGTGCCAGCCCCAAAACGCATGCCTGCCCTCAAACCTCCCTCAGCGGCCCTCGCACACACCCACTCACATTGGGGCTGCGGGCTCGCCTGTCCGAGCAAGGGCTCAACATAGAGCCTTACGACCCTCTCCACCAAAATCAGCGTCCACGCTCAAAACTGAAAACGTCCAGCCCTAGCTCCCAGGCCAAAGGTGCCAGCCCCAAAACGCATGCCTGCCCTCAAACCTCCCTCAGCGGCCCTCGCACAGACCCACTCACATTGGGGCTGCGGGCTCGCCTGTCCGAGCAAGGGCTCAACATAGAGCCTTACGTCCCTCTCCACCAAAAATCAGCGTCCACACTGAAAAATGTGAACGTCCAGCCCTAGCTCCCAGGCCAAAGGTGCCAGCCCCAAAACGCATGCCTGCCCTCAAACCTCCCTCAGCGGCCCTCGCACACACCCACTCACATTGGGGCTGCGGGCTCGCCTGTCCGAGCAAGGGCTCAACATAGAGCCTTACGTCCCTCTCCACCAAAAATCAGCGTCCACACTGAAAAATGGTAAACGTCCAGCCCTAGCTCCCAGGCCAAAGGTGCCAGCCCCAAAACGCATGCCTGCCCTCAAACCTCCCTCAGCGGCCCTCGCACAGACCCACTCACATTGGGGCTGCGGGCTCGCCTGTCCGAGCAAGGGCTCAACATAGAGCCTTACGTCCCTCTCCACCAAAATCAGCGTCCACGCTCAAAACTGAAAACGTCCAGCCCTAGCTCCCAGGCCAAAGGTGCCAGCCCCAAAACGCATGCCTGCCCTCAAACCTCCCTCAGCGGCCCTCGCACAGACCCACTCACATTGGGGCTGCGGGCTCGCCTGTCCGAGCAAGGGCTCAACATAGAGCCTTACGTCCCTCTCCACCAAAAATCAGCGTCCACACTGAAAAATGTGAACGTCCAGCCCTAGCTCCCAGGCCAAAGGTGCCAGCCCCAAAACGCATGCCTGCCCTCAAACCTCCCTCAGCGGCCCTCGCACACACCCACTCACATTGGGGCTGCGGGCTCGCCTGTCCGAGCAAGGGCTCAACATAGAGCCTTACGTCCCTCTCCACCAAAAATCAGCGTCCACACTGAAAAATGTGAAAACGTCCAGCCCTAGCTCCCAGGCCAAAGGTGCCAGCCCCAAAACGCATGCCTGCCCTCAAACCTCCCTCAGCGGCCCTCGCACACACCCACTCACATTGGGGCTGCGGGCTCGCCTGTCCGAGCAAGGGCTCAACATAGAGCCTTACGTCCCTCTCCACCAAAAATCAGCGTCCACACTGAAAAATGTGAACGTCCAGCCCTAGCTCCCAGGCCAAAGGTGCCAGCCCCAAAACGCATGCCTGCCCTCAAACCTCCCTCAGCGGCCCTCGCACACACCCACTCACATTGGGGCTGCGGGCTCGCCTGTCCGAGCAAGGGCTCAACATAGAGCCTTACGTCCCTCTCCACCAAAATCAGCGTCCACGCTCAAAACTGAAAACGTCCAGCCCTAGCTCCCAGGCCAAAGGTGCCAGCCCCAAAACGCATGCCTGCCCTCAAACCTCCCTCAGCGGCCCTCGCACAGACCCACTCACATTGGGGCTGCGGGCTCGCCTGTCCGAGCAAGGGCTCAACATAGAGCCTTACGTCCCTCTCCACCAAAAATCAGCGTCCACACTGAAAAATGGTAAACGTCCAGCCCTAGCTCCCAGGCCAAAGGTGCCAGCCCCAAAACGCATGCCTGCCCTCAAACCTCCCTCAGCGGCCCTCGCACAGACCCACTCACATTGGGGCTGCGGGCTCGCCTGTCCGAGCAAGGGCTCAACATAGAGCCTTACGTCCCTCTCCACCAAAATCAGCGTCCACACTGAAAAATGTGAACGTCCAGCCCTAGCTCCCAGGCCAAAGGTGCCAGCCCCAAAACGCATGCCTGCCCTCAAACCTCCCTCAGCGGCCCTCGCACAGACCCACTCACATTGGGGCTGCGGGCTCGCCTGTCCGAGCAAGGGCTCAACATAGAGCCTTACGACCCTCTCCACCAAAATCAGCGTCCACGCTCAAAACTGAAAACGTCCAGCCCTAGCTCCCAGGCCAAAGGTGCCAGCCCCAAAACGCATGCCTGCCCTCAAACCTCCCTCAGCGGCCCTCGCACAGACCCACTCACATTGGGGCTGCGGGCTCGCCTGTCCGAGCAAGGGCTCAACATAGAGCCTTACGACCCTCTCCACCAAAATCAGCGTCCACACTGAAAAATGTGAACGTCCAGCCCTAGCTCCCAGGCCAAAGGTGCCAGCCCCAAAACGCATGCCTGCCCTCAAACCTCCCTCAGCGGCCCTCGCACACACCCACTCACATTGGGGCTGCGGGCTCGCCTGTCCGAGCAAGGGCTCAACATAGAGCCTTACGTCCCTCTCCACCAAAAATCAGCGTCCACGCTCAAAACTGTAAACGTCCAGCCCTAGCTCCCAGGCCAAAGGTGCCAGCCCCAAAACGCATGCCTGCCCTCAAACCTCCCTCAGCGGCCCTCGCACACACCCACTCACATTGGGGCTGCGGGCTCGCCTGTCCGAGCAAGGGCTCAACATAGAGCCTTACGTCCCTCTCCACCAAAAATCAGCGTCCACACTGAAAAATGTGAACGTCCAGCCCTAGCTCCCAGGCCAAAGGTGCCAGCCCCAAAACGCATGCCTGCCCTCAAACCTCCCTCAGCGGCCCTCGCACACACCCACTCACATTGGGGCTGCGGGCTCGCCTGTCCGAGCAAGGGCTCAACATAGAGCCTTACGTCCCTCTCCACCAAAATCAGCGTCCACGCTCAAAACTGTAAACGTCCAGCCCTAGCTCCCAGGCCAAAGGTGCCAGCCCCAAAACGCATGCCTGCCCTCAAACCTCCCTCAGCGGCCCTCGCACAGACCCACTCACATTGGGGCTGCGGGCTCGCCTGTCCGAGCAAGGGCTCAACATAGAGCCTTACGTCCCTCTCCACCAAAAATCAGCGTCCACACTGAAAAATGGTAAACGTCCAGCCCTAGCTCCCAGGCCAAAGGTGCCAGCCCCAAAACGCATGCCTGCCCTCAAACCTCCCTCAGCGGCCCTCGCACACACCCACTCACATTGGGGCTGCGGGCTCGCCTGTCCGAGCAAGGGCTCAACATAGAGCCTTACGTCCCTCTCCACCAAAATCAGCGTCCACGCTCAAAAATGTGAACGTCCAGCCCTAGCTCCCAGGCCAAAGGTGCCAGCCCCAAAACGCATGCCTGCCCTCAAACCTCCCTCAGCGGCCCTCGCACACACCCACTCACATTGGGGCTGCGGGCTCGCCTGTCCGAGCAAGGGCTCAACATAGAGCCTTACGTCCCTCTCCACCAAAATCAGCGTCCACGCTCAAAACTGAAAACGTCCAGCCCTAGCTCCCAGGCCAAAGGTGCCAGCCCCAAAACGCATGCCTGCCCTCAAACCTCCCTCAGCGGCCCTCGCACACACCCACTCACATTGGGGCTGCGGGCTCGCCTGTCCGAGCAAGGGCTCAACATAGAGCCTTACGTCCCTCTCCACCAAAAATCAGCGTCCACACTGAAAAATGGTAAACGTCCAGCCCTAGCTCCCAGGCCAAAGGTGCCAGCCCCAAAACGCATGCCTGCCCTCAAACCTCCCTCAGCGGCCCTCGCACAGACCCACTCACATTGGGGCTGCGGGCTCGCCTGTCCGAGCAAGGGCTCAACATAGAGCCTTACGTCCCTCTCCACCAAAATCAGCGTCCACGCTCAAAACTGAAAACGTCCAGCCCTAGCTCCCAGGCCAAAGGTGCCAGCCCCAAAACGCATGCCTGCCCTCAAACCTCCCTCAGCGGCCCTCGCACAGACCCACTCACATTGGGGCTGCGGGCTCGCCTGTCCGAGCAAGGGCTCAACATAGAGCCTTACGTCCCTCTCCACCAAAATCAGCGTCCACACTGAAAAATGGTAAACGTCCAGCCCTAGCTCCCAGGCCAAAGGTGCCAGCCCCAAAACGCATGCCTGCCCTCAAACCTCCCTCAGCGGCCCTCGCACAGACCCACTCACATTGGGGCTGCGGGCTCGCCTGTCCGAGCAAGGGCTCAACATAGAGCCTTACGTCCCTCTCCACCAAAATCAGCGTCCACACTGAAAAATGGTAAACGTCCAGCCCTAGCTCCCAGGCCAAAGGTGCCAGCCCCAAAACGCATGCCTGCCCTCAAACCTCCCTCAGCGGCCCTCGCACACACCCACTCACATTGGGGCTGCGGGCTCGCCTGTCCGAGCAAGGGCTCAACATAGAGCCTTACGTCCCTCTCCACCAAAAATCAGCGTCCACACTGAAAAATGGTAAACATCCAGCCCTAGCTCCCAGGCCAAAGGTGCCAGCCCCAAAACGCATGCCTGCCCTCAAACCTCCCTCAGCGGCCCTCGCACACACCCACTCACATTGGGGCTGCGGGCTCGCCTGTCCGAGCAAGGGCTCAACATAGAGCCTTACGTCCCTCTCCACCAAAAATCAGCGTCCACACTGAAAAATGGTAAACGTCCAGCCCTAGCTCCCAGGCCAAAGGTGCCAGCCCCAAAACGCATGCCTGCCCTCAAACCTCCCTCAGCGGCCCTCGCACACACCCACTCACATTGGGGCTGCGGGCTCGCCTGTCCGAGCAAGGGCTCAACATAGAGCCTTACGTCCCTCTCCACCAAAATCAGCGTCCACGCTCAAAAATGTGAACGTCCAGCCCTAGCTCCCAGGCCAAAGGTGCCAGCCCCAAAACGCATGCCTGCCCTCAAACCTCCCTCAGCGGCCCTCGCACAGACCCACTCACATTGGGGCTGCGGGCTCGCCTGTCCGAGCAAGGGCTCAACATAGAGCCTTACGTCCCTCTCCACCAAAAATCAGCGTCCACACTGAAAAATGTGAACGTCCAGCCCTAGCTCCCAGGCCAAAGGTGCCAGCCCCAAAACGCATGCCTGCCCTCAAACCTCCCTCAGCGGCCCTCGCACACACCCACTCACATTGGGGCTGCGGGCTCGCCTGTCCGAGCAAGGGCTCAACATAGAGCCTTACGTCCCTCTCCACCAAAAATCAGCGTCCACACTGAAAAATTGTAAACGTCCAGCCCTAGCTCCCAGGCCAAAGGTGCCAGCCCCAAAACGCATGCCTGCCCTCAAACCTCCCTCAGCGGCCCTCGCACACACCCACTCACATTGGGGCTGCGGGCTCGCCTGTCCGAGCAAGGGCTCAACATAGAGCCTTACGTCCCTCTCCACCAAAATCAGCGTCCACACTGAAAAATGTGAACGTCCAGCCCTAGCTCCCAGGCCAAAGGTGCCAGCCCCAAAACGCATGCCTGCCCTCAAACCTCCC
This sequence comes from Grus americana, assembly GCF_028858705.1. Classification (NCBI taxonomy): domain Eukaryota; kingdom Metazoa; phylum Chordata; class Aves; order Gruiformes; family Gruidae; genus Grus; species Grus americana. The sequence goes on from NC_072874.1 coordinate 4,924,319, forward strand.
TCAGCGGCCCTCGCACACACCCACTCACATTGGGGCTGCGGGCTCGCCTGTCCGAGCAAGGGCTCAACATAGAGCCTTACGTCCCTCTCCACCAAAATCAGCGTCCACGCTCAAAACTGAAAACGTCCAGCCCTAGCTCCCAGGCCAAAGGTGCCAGCCCCAAAACGCATGCCTGCCCTCAAACCTCCCTCAGCGGCCCTCGCACACACCCACTCACATTGGGGCTGCGGGCTCGCCTGTCCGAGCAAGGGCTCAACATAGAGCCTTACGTCCCTCTCCACCAAAAATCAGCGTCCACACTGAAAAATGGTAAACGTCCAGCCCTAGCTCCCAGGCCAAAGGTGCCAGCCCCAAAACGCATGCCTGCCCTCAAACCTCCCTCAGCGGCCCTCGCACACACCCACTCACATTGGGGCTGCGGGCTCGCCTGTCCGAGCAAGGGCTCAACATAGAGCCTTACGACCCTCTCCACCAAAATCAGCGTCCACGCTCAAAAATGTGAACGTCCAGCCCTAGCTCCCAGGCCAAAGGTGCCAGCCCCAAAACGCATGCCTGCCCTCAAACCTCCCTCAGCGGCCCTCGCACACACCCACTCACATTGGGGCTGCGGGCTCGCCTGTCCGAGCAAGGGCTCAACATAGAGCCTTACGTCCCTCTCCACCAAAATCAGCGTCCACGCTCAAAACTGTAAACGTCCAGCCCTAGCTCCCAGGCCAAAGGTGCCAGCCCCAAAACGCATGCCTGCCCTCAAACCTCCCTCAGCGGCCCTCGCACAGACCCACTCACATTGGGGCTGCGGGCTCGCCTGTCCGAGCAAGGGCTCAACATAGAGCCTTACGTCCCTCTCCACCAAAAATCAGCGTCCACACTGAAAAATGGTAAACGTCCAGCCCTAGCTCCCAGGCCAAAGGTGCCAGCCCCAAAACGCATGCCTGCCCTCAAACCTCCCTCAGCGGCCCTCGCACACACCCACTCACATTGGGGCTGCGGGCTCGCCTGTCCGAGCAAGGGCTCAACATAGAGCCTTACGTCCCTCTCCACCAAAATCAGCGTCCACGCTCAAAACTGAAAACGTCCAGCCCTAGCTCCCAGGCCAAAGGTGCCAGCCCCAAAACGCATGCCTGCCCTCAAACCTCCCTCAGCGGCCCTCGCACACACCCACTCACATTGGGGCTGCGGGCTCGCCTGTCCGAGCAAGGGCTCAACATAGAGCCTTACGTCCCTCTCCACCAAAAATCAGCGTCCACACTGAAAAATGGTAAACGTCCAGCCCTAGCTCCCAGGCCAAAGGTGCCAGCCCCAAAACGCATGCCTGCCCTCAAACCTCCCTCAGCGGCCCTCGCACACACCCACTCACATTGGGGCTGCGGGCTCGCCTGTCCGAGCAAGGGCTCAACATAGAGCCTTACGTCCCTCTCCACCAAAATCAGCGTCCACGCTCAAAAATGTGAACGTCCAGCCCTAGCTCCCAGGCCAAAGGTGCCAGCCCCAAAACGCATGCCTGCCCTCAAACCTCCCTCAGCGGCCCTCGCACACACCCACTCACATTGGGGCTGCGGGCTCGCCTGTCCGAGCAAGGGCTCAACATAGAGCCTTACGTCCCTCTCCACCAAAAATCAGCGTCCACACTGAAAAATGGTAAACGTCCAGCCCTAGCTCCCAGGCCAAAGGTGCCAGCCCCAAAACGCATGCCTGCCCTCAAACCTCCCTCAGCGGCCCTCGCACACACCCACTCACATTGGGGCTGCGGGCTCGCCTGTCCGAGCAAGGGCTCAACATAGAGCCTTACGTCCCTCTCCACCAAAATCAGCGTCCACGCTCAAAACTGAAAACGTCCAGCCCTAGCTCCCAGGCCAAAGGTGCCAGCCCCAAAACGCATGCCTGCCCTCAAACCTCCCTCAGCGGCCCTCGCACACACCCACTCACATTGGGGCTGCGGGCTCGCCTGTCCGAGCAAGGGCTCAACATAGAGCCTTACGTCCCTCTCCACCAAAATCAGCGTCCACGCTCAAACTGTAAACGTCCAGCCCTAGCTCCCAGGCCAAAGGTGCCAGCCCCAAAACGCATGCCTGCCCTCAAACCTCCCTCAGCGGCCCTCGCACACACCCACTCACATTGGGGCTGCGGGCTCGCCTGTCCGAGCAAGGGCTCAACATAGAGCCTTACGTCCCTCTCCACCAAAATCAGCGTCCACACTCAAAACTGAAAACGTCCAGCCCTAGCTCCCAGGCCAAAGGTGCCAGCCCCAAAACGCATGCCTGCCCTCAAACCTCCCTCAGCGGCCCTCGCACACACCCACTCACATTGGGGCTGCGGGCTCGCCTGTCCGAGCAAGGGCTCAACATAGAGCCTTACGTCCCTCTCCACCAAAATCAGCGTCCACGCTCAAAAATGTGAACGTCCAGCCCTAGCTCCCAGGCCAAAGGTGCCAGCCCCAAAACGCATGCCTGCCCTCAAACCTCCCTCAGCGGCCCTCGCACACACCCACTCACATTGGGGCTGCGGGCTCGCCTGTCCGAGCAAGGGCTCAACATAGAGCCTTACGTCCCTCTCCACCAAAATCAGCGTCCACGCTCAAAACTGTAAACGTCCAGCCCTAGCTCCCAGGCCAAAGGTGCCAGCCCCAAAACGCATGCCTGCCCTCAAACCTCCCTCAGCGGCCCTCGCACACACCCACTCACATTGGGGCTGCGGGCTCGCCTGTCCGAGCAAGGGCTCAACATAGAGCCTTACGTCCCTCTCCACCAAAAATCAGCGTCCACACTGAAAAATGTGAACGTCCAGCCCTAGCTCCCAGGCCAAAGGTGCCAGCCCCAAAACGCATGCCTGCCCTCAAACCTCCCTCAGCGGCCCTCGCACACACCCACTCACATTGGGGCTGCGGGCTCGCCTGTCCGAGCAAGGGCTCAACATAGAGCCTTACGTCCCTCTCCACCAAAATCAGCGTCCACGCTCAAAACTGTAAACGTCCAGCCCTAGCTCCCAGGCCAAAGGTGCCAGCCCCAAAACGCATGCCTGCCCTCAAACCTCCCTCAGCGGCCCTCGCACAGACCCACTCACATTGGGGCTGCGGGCTCGCCTGTCCGAGCAAGGGCTCAACATAGAGCCTTACGTCCCTCTCCACCAAAAATCAGCGTCCACACTGAAAAATGGTAAACGTCCAGCCCTAGCTCCCAGGCCAAAGGTGCCAGCCCCAAAACGCATGCCTGCCCTCAAACCTCCCTCAGCGGCCCTCGCACAGACCCACTCACATTGGGGCTGCGGGCTCGCCTGTCCGAGCAAGGGCTCAACATAGAGCCTTACGTCCCTCTCCAACCAAAATCAGCGTCCACGCTCAAAAATGTGAACGTCCAGCCCTAGCTCCCAGGCCAAAGGTGCCAGCCCCAAAACGCATGCCTGCCCTCAAACCTCCCTCAGCGGCCCTCGCACACACCCACTCACATTGGGGCTGCGGGCTCGCCTGTCCGAGCAAGGGCTCAACATAGAGCCTTACGTCCCTCTCCACCAAAATCAGCGTCCACGCTCAAAAATGTAAACGTCCAGCCCTAGCTCCCAGGCCAAAGGTGCCAGCCCCAAAACGCATGCCTGCCCTCAAACCTCCCTCAGCGGCCCTCGCACACACCCACTCACATTGGGGCTGCGGGCTCGCCTGTCCGAGCAAGGGCTCAACATAGAGCCTTACGTCCCTCTCCACCAAAAATCAGCGTCCACACTGAAAAATGTGAACGTCCAGCCCTAGCTCCCAGGCCAAAGGTGCCAGCCCCAAAACGCATGCCTGCCCTCAAACCTCCCTCAGCGGCCCTCGCACACACCCACTCACATTGGGGCTGCGGGCTCGCCTGTCCGAGCAAGGGCTCAACATAGAGCCTTACGTCCCTCTCCACCAAAATCAGCGTCCACGCTCAAAAATGAAAACGTCCAGCCCTAGCTCCCAGGCCAAAGGTGCCAGCCCCAAAACGCATGCCTGCCCTCAAACCTCCCTCAGCGGCCCTCGCACACACCCACTCACATTGGGGCTGCGGGCTCGCCTGTCCGAGCAAGGGCTCAACATAGAGCCTTACGTCCCTCTCCACCAAAATCAGCGTCCACGCTCAAAACTGAAACGTCCAGCCCTAGCTCCCAGGCCAAAGGTGCCAGCCCCAAAACGCATGCCTGCCCTCAAACCTCCCTCAGCGGCCCTCGCACAGACCCACTCACATTGGGGCTGCGGGCTCGCCTGTCCGAGCAAGGGCTCAACATAGAGCCTTACGTCCCTCTCCACCAAAATCAGCGTCCACGCTCAAAAATGTGAACGTCCAGCCCTAGCTCCCAGGCCAAAGGTGCCAGCCCCAAAACGCATGCCTGCCCTCAAACCTCCCTCAGCGGCCCTCGCACACACCCACTCACATTGGGGCTGCGGGCTCGCCTGTCCGAGCAAGGGCTCAACATAGAGCCTTACGTCCCTCTCCACCAAAAATCAGCGTCCACACTGAAAAATGTGAACGTCCAGCCCTAGCTCCCAGGCCAAAGGTGCCAGCCCCAAAACGCATGCCTGCCCTCAAACCTCCCTCAGCGGCCCTCGCACACACCCACTCACATTGGGGCTGCGGGCTCGCCTGTCCGAGCAAGGGCTCAACATAGAGCCTTACGTCCCTCTCCACCAAAATCAGCGTCCACACTGAAAAATGGTAAACGTCCAGCCCTAGCTCCCAGGCCAAAGGTGCCAGCCCCAAAACGCATGCCTGCCCTCAAACCTCCCTCAGCGGCCCTCGCACACACCCACTCACATTGGGGCTGCGGGCTCGCCTGTCCGAGCAAGGGCTCAACATAGAGCCTTACGTCCCTCTCCACCAAAATCAGTGTCCACGCTCAAAACTGAAAACGTCCAGCCCTAGCTCCCAGGCCAAAGGTGCCAGCCCCAAAACGCATGCCTGCCCTCAAACCTCCCTCAGCGGCCCTCGCACACACCCACTCACATTGGGGCTGCGGGCTCGCCTGTCCGAGCAAGGGCTCAACATAGAGCCTTACGTCCCTCTCCACCAAAAATCAGCGTCCACACTGAAAAATGTGAACGTCCAGCCCTAGCTCCCAGGCCAAAGGTGCCAGCCCCAAAACGCATGCCTGCCCTCAAACCTCCCTCAGCGGCCCTCGCACACACCCACTCACATTGGGGCTGCGGGCTCGCCTGTCCGAGCAAGGGCTCAACATAGAGCCTTACGTCCCTCTCCACCAAAATCAGCGTCCACGCTCAAAACTGAAAACGTCCAGCCCTAGCTCCCAGGCCAAAGGTGCCAGCCCCAAAACGCATGCCTGCCCTCAAACCTCCCTCAGCGGCCCTCGCACACACCCACTCACATTGGGGCTGCGGGCTCGCCTGTCCGAGCAAGGGCTCAACATAGAGCCTTACGTCCCTCTCCACCAAAATCAGCGTCCACGCTCAAAAATGTGAACGTCCAGCCCTAGCTCCCAGGCCAAAGGTGCCAGCCCCAAAACGCATGCCTGCCCTCAAACCTCCCTCAGCGGCCCTCGCACAGACCCACTCACATTGGGGCTGCGGGCTCGCCTGTCCGAGCAAGGGCTCAACATAGAGCCTTACGTCCCTCTCCACCAAAAATCAGCGTCCACACTGAAAAATGTGAACGTCCAGCCCTAGCTCCCAGGCCAAAGGTGCCAGCCCCAAAACGCATGCCTGCCCTCAAACCTCCCTCAGCGGCCCTCGCACACACCCACTCACATTGGGGCTGCGGGCTCGCCTGTCCGAGCAAGGGCTCAACATAGAGCCTTACGTCCCTCTCCACCAAAATCAGCGTCCACACTGAAAAAGGTAAACGTCCAGCCCTAGCTCCCAGGCCAAAGGTGCCAGCCCCAAAACGCATGCCTGCCCTCAAACCTCCCTCAGCGGCCCTCGCACACACCCACTCACATTGGGGCTGCGGGCTCGCCTGTCCGAGCAAGGGCTCAACATAGAGCCTTACGTCCCTCTCCACCAAAATCAGCGTCCACGCTCAAAACTGAAAACGTCCAGCCCTAGCTCCCAGGCCAAAGGTGCCAGCCCCAAAACGCATGCCTGCCCTCAAACCTCCCTCAGCGGCCCTCGCACACACCCACTCACATTGGGGCTGCGGGCTCGCCTGTCCGAGCAAGGGCTCAACATAGAGCCTTACGTCCCTCTCCACCAAAAATCAGCGTCCACACTGAAAAATGGTAAACGTCCAGCCCTAGCTCCCAGGCCAAAGGTGCCAGCCCCAAAACGCATGCCTGCCCTCAAACCTCCCTCAGCGGCCCTCGCACACACCCACTCACATTGGGGCTGCGGGCTCGCCTGTCCGAGCAAGGGCTCAACATAGAGCCTTACGTCCCTCTCCACCAAAATCAGCGTCCACACTGAAAAATGTAAACGTCCAGCCCTAGCTCCCAGGCCAAAGGTGCCAGCCCCAAAACGCATGCCTGCCCTCAAACCTCCCTCAGCGGCCCTCGCACACACCCACTCACATTGGGGCTGCGGGCTCGCCTGTCCGAGCAAGGGCTCAACATAGAGCCTTACGTCCCTCTCCACCAAAATCAGCGTCCACACTCAAAAATGAAAACGTCCAGCCCTAGCTCCCAGGCCAAAGGTGCCAGCCCCAAAACGCATGCCTGCCCTCAAACCTCCCTCAGCGGCCCTCGCACACACCCACTCACATTGGGGCTGCGGGCTCGCCTGTCCGAGCAAGGGCTCAACATAGAGCCTTACGTCCCTCTCCACCAAAATCAGCGTCCACGCTCAAAAATGAAAACGTCCAGCCCTAGCTCCCAGGCCAAAGGTGCCAGCCCCAAAACGCATGCCTGCCCTCAAACCTCCCTCAGCGGCCCTCGCACACACCCACTCACATTGGGGCTGCGGGCTCGCCTGTCCGAGCAAGGGCTCAACATAGAGCCTTACGTCCCTCTCCACCAAAATCAGCGTCCACGCTGAAAAATGTGAACGTCCAGCCCTAGCTCCCAGGCCAAAGGTGCCAGCCCCAAAACGCATGCCTGCCCTCAAACCTCCCTCAGCGGCCCTCGCACAGACCCACTCACATTGGGGCTGCGGGCTCGCCTGTCCGAGCAAGGGCTCAACATAGAGCCTTACGTCCCTCTCCACCAAAAATCAGCGTCCACACTGAAAAATGGTAAACGTCCAGCCCTAGCTCCCAGGCCAAAGGTGCCAGCCCCAAAACGCATGCCTGCCCTCAAACCTCCCTCAGCGGCCCTCGCACACACCCACTCACATTGGGGCTGCGGGCTCGCCTGTCCGAGCAAGGGCTCAACATAGAGCCTTACGTCCCTCTCCACCAAAATCAGCGTCCACGCTCAAAAATGAAAACGTCCAGCCCTAGCTCCCAGGCCAAAGGTGCCAGCCCCAAAACGCATGCCTGCCCTCAAACCTCCCTCAGCGGCCCTCGCACACACCCACTCACATTGGGGCTGCGGGCTCGCCTGTCCGAGCAAGGGCTCAACATAGAGCCTTACGTCCCTCTCCACCAAAATCAGCGTCCACACTGAAAAATGTGAAACGTCCAGCCCTAGCTCCCAGGCCAAAGGTGCCAGCCCCAAAACGCATGCCTGCCCTCAAACCTCCCTCAGCGGCCCTCGCACACACCCACTCACATTGGGGCTGCGGGCTCGCCTGTCCGAGCAAGGGCTCAACATAGAGCCTTACGTCCCTCTCCACCAAAATCAGCGTCCACGCTCAAAAATGTAAACGTCCAGCCCTAGCTCCCAGGCCAAAGGTGCCAGCCCCAAAACGCATGCCTGCCCTCAAACCTCCCTCAGCGGCCCTCGCACACACCCACTCACATTGGGGCTGCGGGCTCGCCTGTCCGAGCAAGGGCTCAACATAGAGCCTTACGTCCCTCTCCACCAAAAATCAGCGTCCACACTGAAAAATGTGAACGTCCAGCCCTAGCTCCCAGGCCAAAGGTGCCAGCCCCAAAACGCATGCCTGCCCTCAAACCTCCCTCAGCGGCCCTCGCACAGACCCACTCACATTGGGGCTGCGGGCTCGCCTGTCCGAGCAAGGGCTCAACATAGAGCCTTACGACCCTCTCCACCAAAATCAGCGTCCACACTCAAAAATGTGAACGTCCAGCCCTAGCTCCCAGGCCAAAGGTGCCAGCCCCAAAACGCATGCCTGCCCTCAAACCTCCCTCAGCGGCCCTCGCACACACCCACTCACATTGGGGCTGCGGGCTCGCCTGTCCGAGCAAGGGCTCAACATAGAGCCTTACGTCCCTCTCCACCAAAATCAGCGTCCACGCTCAAAACTGTAAACGTCCAGCCCTAGCTCCCAGGCCAAAGGTGCCAGCCCCAAAACGCATGCCTGCCCTCAAACCTCCCTCAGCGGCCCTCGCACACACCCACTCACATTGGGGCTGCGGGCTCGCCTGTCCGAGCAAGGGCTCAACATAGAGCCTTACGTCCCTCTCCACCAAAATCAGCGTCCACACTGAAAAATGGTAAACGTCCAGCCCTAGCTCCCAGGCCAAAGGTGCCAGCCCCAAAACGCATGCCTGCCCTCAAACCTCCCTCAGCGGCCCTCGCACACACCCACTCACATTGGGGCTGCGGGCTCGCCTGTCCGAGCAAGGGCTCAACATAGAGCCTTACGTCCCTCTCCACCAAAATCAGCGTCCACGCTCAAAAATGTGAACGTCCAGCCCTAGCTCCCAGGCCAAAGGTGCCAGCCCCAAAACGCATGCCTGCCCTCAAACCTCCCTCAGCGGCCCTCGCACACACCCACTCACATTGGGGCTGCGGGCTCGCCTGTCCGAGCAAGGGCTCAACATAGAGCCTTACGTCCCTCTCCACCAAAATCAGCGTCCACGCTCAAAAACTGAAAACGTCCAGCCCTAGCTCCCAGGCCAAAGGTGCCAGCCCCAAAACGCATGCCTGCCCTCAAACCTCCCTCAGCGGCCCTCGCACACACCCACTCACATTGGGGCTGCGGGCTCGCCTGTCCGAGCAAGGGCTCAACATAGAGCCTTACGTCCCTCTCCACCAAAAATCAGCGTCCACACTGAAAAATGGTAAACGTCCAGCCCTAGCTCCCAGGCCAAAGGTGCCAGCCCCAAAACGCATGCCTGCCCTCAAACCTCCCTCAGCGGCCCTCGCACAGACCCACTCACATTGGGGCTGCGGGCTCGCCTGTCCGAGCAAGGGCTCAACATAGAGCCTTACGTCCCTCTCCACCAAAAATCAGCGTCCACACTGAAAAATGTGAACGTCCAGCCCTAGCTCCCAGGCCAAAGGTGCCAGCCCCAAAACGCATGCCTGCCCTCAAACCTCCCTCAGCGGCCCTCGCACACACCCACTCACATTGGGGCTGCGGGCTCGCCTGTCCGAGCAAGGGCTCAACATAGAGCCTTACGTCCCTCTCCACCAAAATCAGCGTCCACGCTCAAAACTGAAAACGTCCAGCCCTAGCTCCCAGGCCAAAGGTGCCAGCCCCAAAACGCATGCCTGCCCTCAAACCTCCCTCAGCGGCCCTCGCACACACCCACTCACATTGGGGCTGCGGGCTCGCCTGTCCGAGCAAGGGCTCAACATAGAGCCTTACGTCCCTCTCCACCAAAATCAGCGTCCACTCTGAAAAATGGTAAACGTCCAGCCCTAGCTCCCAGGCCAAAGGTGCCAGCCCCAAAACGCATGCCTGCCCTCAAACCTCCCTCAGCGGCCCTCGCACAGACCCACTCACATTGGGGCTGCGGGCTCGCCTGTCCGAGCAAGGGCTCAACATAGAGCCTTACGTCCCTCTCCACCAAAATCAGCGTCCACACTGAAAAATGGTAAACGTCCAGCCCTAGCTCCCAGGCCAAAGGTGCCAGCCCCAAAACGCATGCCTGCCCTCAAACCTCCCTCAGCGGCCCTCGCACACACCCACTCACATTGGGGCTGCGGGCTCGCCTGTCCGAGCAAGGGCTCAACATAGAGCCTTACGTCCCTCTCCACCAAAAATCAGCGTCCACACTGAAAAATGGTAAACGTCCAGCCCTAGCTCCCAGGCCAAAGGTGCCAGCCCCAAAACGCATGCCTGCCCTCAAACCTCCCTCAGCGGCCCTCGCACACACCCACTCACATTGGGGCTGCGGGCTCGCCTGTCCGAGCAAGGGCTCAACATAGAGCCTTACGTCCCTCTCCACCAAAAATCAGCGTCCACGCTCAAAACTGAAAACGTCCAGCCCTAGCTCCCAGGCCAAAGGTGCCAGCCCCAAAACGCATGCCTGCCCTCAAACCTCCCTCAGCGGCCCTCGCACACACCCACTCACATTGGGGCTGCGGGCTCGCCTGTCCGAGCAAGGGCTCAACATAGAGCCTTACGTCCCTCTCCACCCAAAATCAGCGTCCACGCTCAAAACTGTAAACGTCCAGCCCTAGCTCCCAGGCCAAAGGTGCCAGCCCCAAAACGCATGCCTGCCCTCAAACCTCCCTCAGCGGCCCTCGCACACACCCACTCACATTGGGGCTGCGGGCTCGCCTGTCCGAGCAAGGGCTCAACATAGAGCCTTACGTCCCTCTCCACCAAAATCAGCGTCCACGCTCAAAACTGAAAACGTCCAGCCCTAGCTCCCAGGCCAAAGGTGCCAGCCCCAAAACGCATGCCTGCCCTCAAACCTCCCTCAGCGGCCCTCGCACACACCCACTCACATTGGGGCTGCGGGCTCGCCTGTCCGAGCAAGGGCTCAACATAGAGCCTTACGTCCCTCTCCACCAAAAATCAGCGTCCACACTGAAAACTGGTAAACGTCCAGCCCTAGCTCCCAGGCCAAAGGTGCCAGCCCCAAAACGCATGCCTGCCCTCAAACCTCCCTCAGCGGCCCTCGCACACACCCACTCACATTGGGGCTGCGGGCTCGCCTGTCCGAGCAAGGGCTCAACATAGAGCCCTACGACCCTCTCCACCAAAAATCAGCGTCCACGCTCAAAAATGTGAACGTCCAGCCCTAGCTC